>NC_064848.1:95532074-95700443 GCF_024139225.1 Suncus etruscus | reverse complement strand
TCTTTCTTTCTTTCTTTCTTTCTTTCTTTCTTCTTTCTTTCTTTCTTTCTTTCTTTCTTTCTTTCTTTCTTTCTTTCTTTCTTTCTTTCTTTCTTTCTTTCTTTCTTTCTTTTTCTTTCCCTTCTTCCCCTTCTTTTCCTCCCTCCCTCCCTCCCTCCCTCCCTCCCTCCCTCCCTCCCTCCCTCCCTCCCTCCCCTCCCTCCCTTCCTTCCTTCCTTCCTTCCTTCCTTCCTTCCTTCCTTCCTTCCTTCCTTCCTTTTCCTTCCTTCCTTCCTTCCTTCCTTCCTTCCTTCCTTCCTTCCTTCCTTCCTTTCTACCTACTTGTCACTAAAAATCTTGTGTCTTTGAAGATACAGACACAAAACAAAGATAAATTAGTGTAATTTAGTATCCAGTTGACACATTTGCACTGTTCTAAGAAACTGAAGGGGAAGTGATCAATTTGTTTGGATTCAATAAGGACAAAGACCAAGAAAGGCCCATTAGTTATGTAGTTATGCTAGTACTAAATAAGATTGAGTGAAATTGAGCAAATGACAGAACAGAACATGGTAAATACACAGAGATGCTCATTGAACGTCTAAGTAGCTATTATATTACATTATATGTTTGAGTTCTCTCAATATACCTGTAAGCTCTTCAGTAACTCAATCCCTATTGCTGTCCTCAATAATCTTAGTGATACATAATTTTAACTTCTTATCTCCTTGAGCCTGATATTTGAAACAATATTTTTCAACCTGGATTCTACTTCCTTACTCTGTCTGTTAAAATGTTTTGTGTTATCTGCTTGAATTCTAAATTCTAACCTTATATCTGACCCCCACTCAATGTTTTTCCATGTTCTTTTACTGGAGGTGGGTGAGTATGTAGAAAGGTCTTCCAAACAGTGCTCAAGGGGTGTGGCGCTTCACCAGTTTTGGGGTTCCACAAGCTCTGCAAACTGTTCATTGGTTGAATCTGAGGACTAGGGATTCAGTACCTAGGATACTGGTGGTGCTGAGGTCCTCCAGGGGCAATACCCAGTGATGCTCAGAGATTTCCAGGGCTATATTCTTTTTACTTTCAGGACTTGTGGTGTCAAGAATCAACCCAGGGATGGTGCATGTTAGATTGGCATCTTAATAATATCCTAATATTATCTTCTGGCCCCTAATTTTCCATGTCCTTTAAGTTTTATATTGTTTAGTTAAATGGTAAAATGATCAAATGATCAAATTTAACCAAATGCTTCAACTTTTTTCTTTGGAAAGGGACACACTCAGCGGTGCTCACTGGTTAATACTGGCTCTGTACTCAGAAATTATTCCTGGGAGACTCATGGGGGACAATATGGTATGCCCGGATTGAATCCTCTCAGCAGCATGCAAAACAATCACCCTACCAACTGTACTATTGCTGCAGACCCACTTCAACTTCTCTATAAAAACCACCATTCCAGAACTACTGAACCTCACAAGCTATAAATATAAACTGAATATATATATATTCTGAATATATAAATATATTCATATATTTATATAAATATATATAAATATATAATTATATAAATATATAAATATAACTGAATATATAACCGAAATTGGATATTAGATACACTCATTTATGCTCTGATACTTAAGAGATTAATTCTAGGACTTTAGTCGGAAAACCAAAATAAATGTTCCTGTAATAAATAGGTTATTGCTATCTCCATGAAAACTAGGAACTAAGAAAGTAAGCTGGCTTTAGGTGATTGCTTAAAATTTTTAAATTAATATTTAATTTTTTTAAATCTTTAAATTTGAAATTTAAAGATCTTTAAATTAAAAAACTGCCCTAGCTCAATTATCTAATGATCACTATAAGCATCACTATGTAAATCATTTCTAATCCTAATATGTAACCACAGAAAACAGAAAGGACTGCTGTGAGTAGTAAAATATAACATCTCCTTTGAAGTTTCTCTGATAAATTGACAACAGAATGCCATAGTTATAAGGACAGAAAATAAAAGTTCCCCTCTTGTCAGGAAGCTCAAATATCACATTAACGCAGACATCACATCCATGAAGTTTTTGTGGTCTTCCTTATTAGAGGTAGCATTTTACTTTTAAAATTCTTTTAATGAAGGCTGAAGGAGCAGTAGCACAGCAGATAGGGTGTTTGTTTGTCTTGGATGTGACTGACCTGGGTTCGATTCCCAGAATCCCATATGGTACCCTGAGCCTGCTTGGAATGATTTCTGAGTGCAGATCCAGGAGTAATTTGAGCACAGCTGACTGTGGCCCAGAAACAAATAAAAAAGCTTTATTAAAAATAATTCTTTTAATTATTTATTGATTGTTGTTTTAGCAATAGCACTTTAACAACCATACAATCATATTCAATTTTCTTTCCCTTTAAAATGTGTCTTTACCAGTATGCTTTTCTCACATTGCTTATATGTTTCTTGATCTTATTATTAAAACTAAATTTAAATAATATTAAATAATTATTACAACAATTTTTAGGACTGCCTTAGTCATTTTTGTTGCTTAGCATCTATTTCATTAGAAGTATTAATATATGTGAGAATAAATACATTATTGAAACTAATTCTTTATAATTTCACCTTTTTTTACCTTTCATAAGTGATGAGTTTTTTATTTCATTAACTATTCTTAGAAATCTTGATATTTGGGGCCGGGAAGGTGGCGCTACAGGTTAGGTGTCTGCCTTGCAAGCAGATAGACCGCGGTTCGATCCCCCGGTGTCCCATATGGTTCCCCCAAGCCAGGGGTGATTTCTGAGCACATAGCCAGGAGTAACCCCTGAGCGTCAAACGGGTGTGGCCCAAAAACCAAAGAAATCTTGATATTTTTAATGGAATGATAGTATCCTGGTATTTAGGCTATTTCACTTCATTATAAGGAAAGTTATGGTGTAAATTGCTTTCTGTTAGATAACATTTGTCAATCTCTCAGCATTTCATTATGATGCATTCCTAGGAAGGCAGTTATTTTGTTACAGAAATGAGAATTTTTAAGTTTCTTGTTATAGATGAGAATGTCTTCTCAGAAGAGAATGTACTAGGGCCTGAAGGTTTCTTGCCTGGCCTAATCAGAAGAGCTCAGCAAGGAAAATGAGGCTTCTATGGAGCTGTGTATACAGATAGAAGGGAGTGTTGTAGGGATCATCATGAATTCCTCTGGGGTCCATAATTGATATAGGAGAACAGATGGGGCACTTAGAACACAGTTAAGGGTTTGGGTATCACATTTGCTCTGACAGTGAATTCTTTGTTGGCCATTCATTTTGGTATTATTTTAGAATTATGATCCTGTTCAAATTTGAAGAAGATTGTAAGTTAAGTTTGAGGAGATTAACTTTTTAGGACCAAAAAACAATATTGGCTTTATATAGCAGTGGCTGTAGTTTAAAACTCAAGCCAGGTAATATTTATAAATTAAACTGCTTAAATTAATCCTTAGGTTTTATAATTTTTTCTGAAAAATAAAGTTTACTGTATTAGGTAATTTATAAATTAATAAATTTATAAGTCACAAATAATTTATAAATTAATAAATTTATAAGTCACAAATAAGTCAAGTCGCATTTAAAATAAATTTATAAGTCACAAATAATTTATAAATTAATAAATTTATAAGTCACAAATAAGTCAAGTCGCATTTAAAATGGTTAATCAAAATAGGTTTGGGTTCAGATGGGCCAAAATTACAATATTTAATGTTTCTTCAATTTTGTTTATATACATTTATATATATCTTCAAAATAAAGATAATCAGACCAATGATTTGTTTTGTTCTTATACCTGTTTTTATTCTCTTTCCCTGCTGTCTGTGTGTGTTAGGAAGCAGACTTGATTGCAAAAATACTAAATAATTTTGGTTCCTCTTAATACTAATATAAGTAGAATGTAGGAATTCCTGTCTCCTTAGCTCAGTAGATCAGAAGTTAAATGCACTTTTTAAATGTTCATGCAAATTAGTTTCTTCCGAAAACTCTCCTAAGGATTTGGTGCCAGTCTGTTTCATATTACATAAGGCATAACTCATATGACCACAACCAATTACCAATTACCACAAACACTTAAGAAAGTATGATAGGTAACACACACACATAGTACTTATATAAATTGCAAAAGGTAGACCTTAGAAGCATTTCTCTTACTGAAATTCTTCAAAGTGAAAATGCTACAGCTAGTGGTATAAACATTAAACACTAAAAATTAAATTAGAAGTTCTTTTGAAGGAAATGTGTTATATGTATTTAAGAGAGAGAGTCTGAAAAAGATACTCTGCTAGAAGACAGGCAAGTGAGTTTAATACTAAGTATTAATATTAAGTATTATAAGTAATATTAAGTAATATTAAGTATAATATTAATATTAAGTATTTTGTGCTGGTGACGAATCATGTCAGGCATTTTAGATTTGCACTGGGTCTGAAGCATAATTATCCAGAGTTAAATAAGAAAGTAGAGTTTAAGGCACAAATAGGCAGTAAGGAGAATGCTTTTGTATTGAAGGTCTCTTTTTTGCATCTGGCACCTCTCTGCCATCAGCCCCTCCTGTTCACCATCCAGTTCCCTTGTGCCTTTCTAGCCTATTTTGACTGTTGTGAACAATCAAAATAGTCTCTGTTAATCTGAAATCACAAATAATGAGTTAATCGTCAAAGAACAGCTGGAGTAAATGTGAATATTTAAATAAATGTAAGACCAGTTTTTAATGCACAATCACACATTTCTGTATATATTATGTATTAATAATTATATTAAAATAATTATATTAAAATTATTAGAATTCAAAGATTCTTGCTTGTTTCTAAACCAGAACATATTCCCTTTCCACCTTTTCTTTCTCAAGATGGTCTGCTTCATGTTCCAAAAGCTTTATAATTCGCATGTTGAGTGTTTTGATGGCTAAGGATTTACTTTTAATAAAATATTGAATTTAGTGTTAGGATACTTTTTCAAGGCATTTTTGAAATTATGTTTTATTCTTATTTTTTTCCTGAAAAATTATTTGTAAAATTTATTGAATAAGTTGAATTCTGAATTAATTTATACATAAAATGGTGGGCCAGAGAGAAATCACAAAAGGCATTCTTTACATGTAGTAGGTCTGGATTTAATCTCTGGCACCACTTGATCCAGTTCACTTCAGGCATTTTATGGCATGGCTAAGAGTGAGTCCTGGGTACCTAGTAGTTAGCCATGAGGTATTATAAAAATAATACTTTAAAAAATTAAAACTAAAAATTAATATGTGAAATATTTAAAAACAATGTGAAATAGAGCTTCAATTTCCCACGTGTAGTGTATGGGTTAGCATTGTAAAGAAGACATGACTCTGGTTGATATTATGACTTTAAATAGATTCTGTCTGCTTACAAAGTTAATATGCTTTAGCTAATACTGAAAAATTGAAATAAAAGTGCTGTAGTTTAGAAAGTGTAGGCAGTTAGAATTGCTTTTGACCTCTAAATGAATGTCAACATAAAAACAAAGAATAAAACATTGAATAATTTAGTGTTTCATCCTTGGAAACATCTGGAATCATCCAGGAAGGCAACAGTGGTTCATAATACCCTTTCATAAAATAAATTATGGACCATAGTCAAACCAAGTATAATATTTAGATTTAAATTTAACGGCATTGTTTATTTAAAATATGAACCATAACTAATGTTCAATATAAGCAGAAACATTCATTTCATAATAAAATTATTGTGATTTCATTTTATTTCTAATGATTTAATACTATGTAATTATAAACTTCTTTGAAGTTGAGTTTACTAACATTTATTTTTCATCACAGTTTAATTACTACCAGACACTTACTAACTTTTCAGTGGGATGTTAATCAGCTGTTTTCAAAAAGTCTTTTTATTTGAAAATGATATAAGGAAATTAGGTTTTTAAAAGAAAATTTACAGAGATGTTGAATGACTTTACTAGTTATAAGAAGACTCACAATGTAAAGACTTTTGTATCCACAAGTAAAATACTATATAAATAGAAATAATTTTACTGAGTAATAATATCATATTGTGATGTTTCTGTATATGCTGACAATAGCTACTTTATATTTCAAAAAAGATAGTCTCTCCTTCCTTCAAATTCTGTTCAGAATGAGTGTAAATAAAAATACATAAGTGTTTCATACACATATATGTAAGCTGTGTGCAGCATGATTCTGCAATAGGAAAATAAATGGAGAAGGTTTCAGAAGTAAATAAGAATGTGAAGTCAGGTTATATGGGTCAAAGATCAAGGCACTTGAGGCCATGAGTAGAGACAAGTGCAGGCAGGTAGTATATTAAGATGTAATGATGGTAGAAGACCAAGGAATTACTATAGTCTTGGACAGGGAAATGATTCAGGGTTTCAATTCTACCCACTTCCCAGAATATGTGGGAAAATATTCATTACCAACTTAACACTGGTTGTTCATGGGGTTTCCATGAACATGTATATGCTGGGAATTACTTTTCCACCATCTAAATCAAATGGTCTTAGAATCAAAGTTGGCTCTGCTGATGGGGCTGAGAGGCCCCAGGTGTGAGCACTGCACAGTGCCAGTCAGTCCATTAAATAAACAATGGAAGTCTTTAAAATTCAGTCATAATATTGAAAGCAGTAGCCATGGATAAGCCTGGTGTCCATTTCCTTTGAGAAAAAGTTATATTAGCCTTAATAATTAACTAGATATTGAGGCTCACATGACATCACAAAAATATAATTTAACAGCCCAAAGCATTGTTTAGATCATCTTAATACATGCAGATTGCAACATTCTGTTTAGACTATGTAGTACACTAACCAAATCGCCAAGTATTTCAGTGCCCCTTATACTTCTCTTGTGTTCATAAAGTTCATATTTATATTTATTTAAAAGTTTATATATTATTTGTTTTTTTACACCTTTGTGTGCCAAGAATTTTATCATGTATCTGGTTATTTAAAGAAAATAGGCAATTATGAGGCATAATCACAAATTCACACACACATGTATTCTTTGGAAATTCGGAAAGAAATTTACCATTTTTAATACTGAGTGAATAAATACAAGCAATTATAGAAAAATAGCTTATTGCTCTTATGATATCTGTGTCTGAAGATCTTGCTTTGTATGAAAGAATTGCCAAAACATTGTTTAAACCT
Source organism: Suncus etruscus (assembly GCF_024139225.1). Lineage (NCBI taxonomy): Eukaryota > Metazoa > Chordata > Mammalia > Eulipotyphla > Soricidae > Suncus > Suncus etruscus. The sequence goes on along the minus strand of NC_064848.1, from coordinate 95,693,294 downwards.
TCATTTACCAATTGACAATAACATAAATGATGATTACAGGTAAATTCTATATTAATAAGAGAGAGAGTATATTAGTGCCAAAAGAACTCTGTTGTAAAAATAATTTAATCCAGTCTTTCAAATTTCTGCTATTAAATATTTTAGCCAAAGTAATTTTAATAAAAATTAGCTCTCCAATTGCTATCTAGAGAAGACAATTTAACAATTCAATTAATAATATGCTAAATTTATCATCTCCAGCACCTTCAAATTTATAATCCTTGTGTTACAGAAGGCTCAGTATTGATATGAATTAGATGTAATTCTTTTTTTTTTTTTTTTTTGGTTTTTGGGCCACACCCGGTAACGCTCAGGGGTTACTCCTGGCTATGCGCTCAGAAGTTGCTCCTGGCTTGGGGGACCATATGGGACACCGGGGGATCGAACCGTGGTCCGTCCAAGGCTAGCGAAGGCAAGGCAGGCACCTTACCTTTAGCGCCACCGCCCAGCCCCTAGATGTAATTCTTTCAGCATTATTTTCATCTTGTCTTCTGAGTTGATGTCTAAAGTTCTTCCAGATGACTAGATGTCACATAGATATGCTTTCCTGTTAAATAATTATTCTTTTAGTTCCATCTACCTTTTCTTTTTTATACTTATAGCATGCTATTTTATGTCTGATTAGTTACTTGATATCTATTCTTAATGATACTCGACTTTTTGAAGGAAAATGTGCTGTATATGGAGTAATCTCTGAGCATAGATGAAATAAAATAAATAAATAAATAGCTGAAAATAAAATAAAAAAAACTGTAAAAAAGTTTTGACAAAAAATGTTCAAGATACAATCAGAAAGAACTGAATTAATTTCCTAATTAATTAGTGTCTGCCCTCTTTCTTTCTTCTCATGTTTTCTGTTTCCTATACTAAAATAAACATACATTTGATCACTTCAGTGTCTGTCTCCTTGTCTGTCTTTCTTCAGTTGAAAGACCGTAGGTTTGAAAGTTCATCTTCAGTGCTTTCACGGTTATCACTGAGAGACGGTTTTGCTCCAAACTTCGACTCCATTAGAAGCAAATTCAAAACGTGTATTTCCCCTCTTCACTGGATTTTCAGATGACTCTGCATGGTGTAATCTCAGTTTTGCCATCAGGGTAGTGACTTTTTTCTTTTCCTCCTTTTCCAAATGTGTGTGGTTTCCAAGCCTGTCAGATACTTCAAGATTTTGCAAAAAAAGAAAAAAAAAAAAAAAAAGAAAAAAAAAAAAGAAAAAAAAGAAAAAAATTTTTTTTTTGCTTTTTGGGCCACACCCTGCCATGCTCAGTGCTACTCCTGGCTATGCGCTCAGAAACCACTCCTGGCTTCAGGGATCATATGGGACTCCGGGGCTTGAACCAAGGTCTGTCCTGGATCAGCGCGTGCAAGGCAAACACCTTACTGCTGTGCTATCGCCCCGGCCCCTGGAATTTTGCAATTTTGAATCTCAGGTCCTGAATGGAATATGAAAAAGGTTGGGCTGGGGTGGATAGGGTACTTGTCTTGTGTGAGGCCAACTGGAGATAGATTGCCAGCACCCTATGTTACCTGAGCACAGAACCAGAAGTAAATCCAGAAAGCGATTGGGTGTGAAATAGAAAAGAAAGAGAAAAAACATATGAAAAAGAAAATCTGAGGTTTCCCCCTTCAACAGTGCTCTAGCCATCGACTCTTACCCAGGTAATTTGAAAGAAGTTCTACTATAAAATCCATTTTCCAAAGGCATTTTGTTATTTTCTTCACTTTGGAGATAGACGGTCTTTTCAATCAACCTGAGGTATATAGTCTGAGTCTGGATTTTTTCTGCTCTGAAGAAGGCAATGTTTTCTCCTGAACATATATATACCTTCCTTTCTCATTCCTCACATTAGCAGGTATATTTTATTTAAATAAAACTATTTTACTTCACTTAAAATATACATCCGTTTCCCCAGTTTTATATTTTAAGTCATTATTACAATGATGAGACCAAGTATATGAGCATAGGACCCCAAGAGAGGGCAATGAGGTATATAACTCAGCAGGGCAGGAAGAACTGAATTTCCAGTAACTGTGATTGGGGGAGGGAAATAATACTTGAAAAGTTTCTTATTTGTGGGGTCAGGAAGTGATACCATTGAGAAGATTTTTTGTTCTAGAAATGGGACATTTTATCCTTGGAAAGATGAACTTTCTTTCATTGTTTGAGGATAAAATTTTTTTTATTATTTTTGTTTTTGGACCACACTTGGCATTGTTGAGGGCTTACTTCTAGTTCTGCCCTCAAAAATCATCCCTGAGAGGACAATATTGGATTGCCAGACATTGAGCCCAGGTCAGCTTCATGCAAGAAAAGCACCTGACCCTCTCTGTACTATTATTCTGACCCCTAGAGGTCTATTTATTTTATGAGAGGCTGAGCTTGAATAGAGGTGCCTCTTTGATGATAGATGTCATAAGCAGAAAAGCTGTTGATGTTAGGCAGTGATAAAATTCTTATTGAAATATTGCCAGTAAAATGAGAAAGTTACTTGTAAACATAACACTAGAATTATTTATGTGAACAGATTTAAAGTATTTCTGATAATTATGCAGTGTTAAAATTTGCATGTATATTATTAAATATGTGCCACTCTAATTTTGTAGTAAGTTTTGCTTAATTAGTGCTATATGCCAAGTGCATACTAGTGTGTATTTTATACTTATTGTTCTTGAATATTAGAAAAAGGTTTCTTGTGTTCATTGTTTTTATCACTTTATTTTGCTGAATTTTTTGTTATGTTTTGTTTATGGGCCACATCCAGTGGTACTCGTGGTCAGAGACTACTTTTGGTGATGCCCTGGAAACCATATGAAATTTTCTGAATCAAAATTGGGTTTGCAGGGCCAGCTTTTTTTTTTTTCATTTGACAAAAGAAAAATTTAGAGCTACTCATTTTTCAAAATTAAAATAGTATTTACTGATTATTCCCCCAATTTTATAGAAAACTATTTTACAAATTTGTACTTATATATGTTAAAATATATCTACAGATGGGACTATTTGAAAGTTAAATTCATCCTCTTGTATATTACATTTCATTGAAGTTAATGACTTTGTGGTATGATGAATATTCTGAACTCATATATGCTTAGTGAAAATTCTGATTCTTAGACTTCCAGCCTTGCTATTTTGGACATATGCCTCATATAACTCATCTGTATTTCATAGACTTACTATCAGTATTTTCTGAAAACAAAATGTGTAAGAAAATTATCTTTGAAAAGAAACAGGTCTCAGTAAAAATAAAAAGATGATGAGTCAGTATTGACACCTAATATACTCTTTTTGGTGTTCTTCTAATTTTTTGGCTGTACCTGTCCAAGTTTAGGATTTACTCATTTTTTGTGCTTAGAAATCACCATTGTTGGAGGGGCTTGGGGAACCATATAGATACCAAGGGTCAAATCCTGGTTAGCTATATGTAAGGGAAGTACCCTGACTGCTGACTGGGCACTATTTCTATGGCTTTTATAAGTTGTATCTTTAAACTAAAGTCACAGTATTACTTTGTGAATGCTTTCTGTAGGACATTGGTCTCCTACTGGGACTTTTTTAGACCTCTCATATAGGCAAGTTCACGTACCCTCAATTATCTTCTGTCTCTTTAGTTCCCAGTACTAAGATTTGTGATCTACATATGTACTGGAGACAGTGGCTTATATTCTTTTTTTGGGGGTGGGGGGCACACCCGTTTGATGCTCAGGGGTTACTCCTGGCTAAGAGCTCAGAAATTGCCCCTGGCTTTAGGGGACCATATGGGACGCCGGGGGATCAAACCGCCGTCCTTCCTTGGCTAGCACTTGCAAGGCAGACACCTTACCTCTAGCGCCACCTCACTGGTCGCATTATATTAGTTAATAAAATAACTTTATTAATTTAAAATAAATATTTTCTTTATTTTTATATTTTATTTAAACACCTTGATTACATACATGATTGTGTTTTGGGTTTCAGTCATGTAAACAACACCACCCATCACCAGTGCAACATTCCCATCACCAAAGTCCCAAATCTCCCTCCTCCCCACCCAACACCCACCTGTACTCTAGACAGGCTTTCTATTTCCCTCATACATTCTCATTATTAGGATAGTTCAAAATGTCGTTATTTCTCTAACTAAACTCATCTCTGCAGTGAGCTTCATGAAATGAGCTGTAACTTCCAGCCCTTCTCTCTTTTGTGTCTGAAAATTATTATTGCAAGGGTGTCTTTCATTTTTCATAAAACCCATAGATGAGTGAGACCATTCTGCATTTCTCTCTCTCTGACTTATTTCACTCAGCATAATAGATTCCATGTACATCCATGTATAGGAAAATTTCATGACTTCATCTCTTCTGACAGCTGAATAATATTCCATTGTGTATATGTACCACAGTTTCTTTAGCCATTCGTCTGTTGAAGGGAATCTTGGTTGTTTCCAGAGTCTTGCTATGGTAAATAGTGCTGCAATGAATATAGGTGTAAGGAAGGGGTTTTTGTATTTTATTTTTGTGTTCCTAGGGTATATTCCTAGGAGTGGTATTCTTTACTGGCATTACAGCAGTGCTTCTCAATTATTTTCTGTTATGCCCACTAGGAAGAAGAAAACATTTTTGTGCATCCCCTCGCGACTGTAAATAGTATCTTTATTAAAAAAAAACTTTAACCTGCAAAACAAAAATATCAAATAATTTGAACTGATTTTTTAATCAGAGGCGATGTCTGAATTAATGGCTACAATGTGCACGTTTTGCAATGCATAGCTTTTTGAAGCGGGGTTTGAAGCAGGACACAGCAACTCTCAGCTCCAGAGACATACAGAGACATAAACATGGGGCTTAGCTTGTTATGACAGTGTTTGCTGAGGTCAAATGTGCCCCCTTTATGGAGCCTCGCGTCCCCCTTCAGGGTGCGCGCCCCTCTATTTGAGAATCACTGCATTATAAGTACTGTGTTTCTATTAAACGTCTGAAGGCATTATATTTATTATACATACTAAAAAATAACCTAGACTAAGCCACTCAGATGTGGTACTCCTTTGGAGTGGATTGCATTGTGTGAGAAAGCTCTAATTAAACTGTCTTTATTCTAAGGTTTGCTCTAAGATATATTCTGGGATAGCAGTGCTGAAAATATATTTGCAAAGATGGAGATTAATTTGGTATCAGATTATTGAAGACTTATATACCAGGAAAAGTAGTTGCAGTGTACAACCATCAAGGACTTTTCAGCAATGTTATGACATTCAGATTTATCTTTATAGCTTCACATTACTCTTCCTCCTAAAACAACTTTTGGAAATTTAAAACCTTTTTTATTACCTATAGATTAATGAGTTATAACTCAGAATAATCAAGCCAAAAGGGTAACAAAAGTTATTTGTATGATACTGATAGTGTGGAAATATTGATATGTAGGGAGTATTGCAGTGACAGATCAGATGAAAAGAGTAGAATTAGGGAAGAAGAAAAGAAGGTTGTGTAGGTGTTCTGATCTGGATGACGGCAGAGATTGAAATACTCAGAGAAGTGTAGCTATGCCAGGAGCTAATAATTCACTTCCTAGGCACATAGTTGAAGTGTTTTCTGGGACATATACATGAAGTTGTGACCACCATTAGGTAATAAAATTAGAAAAGGAGTCCAGTATAGATTTAGGAAATGTCTCAAGTAAGAGTGGACTCAGAAGTAAAAGTGGCAGTAATAGTTGATGCATTTCAAGGAAGGAAATGGGACAGTGCATTGCTGCTTTCTATGCCCCAGCCATGCAGACAATTTTTCAGTTATTTAGAATGTAGAAATTACATACTTAGATTAAAAAGTTGCCTTTAGTACTAAAATATTATGTCTAAATAAGTATTTAGGTTAGTCCAATTTATGTTTAAACATATTCTTATAGAGACAAGTAAATAATTTAGTTTACTATAAATTACTTAGGAATTTTCTCTGCAAAACTTTAGTCCCAATAATAGATAAAACCTCACCTGTAATTTATTTTATTGAAAACACTCAACTTGGGAAATCCCTTCAAATCTGAAAAACTACAGCATTTCACCCAATTCTTTGCAGAGCATAAAGCATTCTGATATTTCCCTAATTTAATTACTCCAGAATGTACTAGGAAAGAAAAATTGTGAGGTGGGTTATATATCTAGTATATACAGAATAAATATCACATATACAATATATAATGTATCATGTATAGTATATATAGCATAACTATCAGCATTATGGATGAAACAACTTGTTATTTTTAAAGGTAAAATGTAAATTGTCAAGTAAATTGGATACAGAGTATTACAGAGTAATTGGCGATTATAGCAAATTGCTTGAACTCCACATTTTAATATATTGACTGAATGTCAATGACTTTTATGTATTGAATAAAGTGTCCTTCAGATAATTATTCATAGAAATAAAAGGTATAAATAGTTTTCCTTTATGTTGAAATTGTAAATTTTTATTTATAACTTTAAAATATTGTACATTTTATAGATAAATCATATCTGACTTGCCTTCATACTGTTTTACTATGTATATTATTTTACTATATTATTTTCTCCACAGTATTCAAGTGACCATATTCCAGGTAAAAATAGAATTATGGTGATTATCTCAAATGGGTTTTATTCTTCAATAAAGGACTAAAGTAGGTAAACAGGATATGTAGTCAATTATTGCAAAGTGTTTAAAAGTTTTATTTAATTATGGGGCTGGAGAGATAGCATAGTGGTAGGGCGTTTGCCTTGCACACAGACAAATCAGGACGGAAGGCGATTCTAATACTGGCATTCCATATGGTCCCCCGAGCCTGCCAGGAGCAATTTCTGAGCAATTTCTAAGCCAGGAGTGGGCCACTAGTGCTGCCGGGTGTGACCCAAAAACCAAATATATTTATATATACTATTAATGCATATAATATATTAACTAATTAAATTTAATTTTAAAGAAAATACAAAGCATTTATTGGATCAAATATTTGTCACATGATTGACTATCACATTTTACATGTTTTATTTAATAAATTTTAGTACTATACAATGTATGGCATTTGATGAAACATTTTGTATACAATACTTGCATTATATATTTATTGATATAAATTTATAAATATAATTTTTATAATTTTGATACATTTTAATAATTAAACCAAATTCTACAATACTTATTATTACTTCAGTAAAAGTTTCTAATCAGAGAATATTCATTTGCTTCTCAGTTCCTTCAAATGGCATAGAACTTTTATATTCACATGAATATTGATTACTTCATTCAATAATCAGGATGCTTTTCTCTTTTATTTAGTTTTATTTTCTGTATAGTTGGGCCATTTATGTTGCATAATTTAATTTCCAATTCCAAATGATTTGAATATAATGATTTCATTATAATAACAGTTGTCTTTTCACAAGTATCTCTACAATATTTCTTTTTAAATATTGCAAGATAGTGATATAGAACCAAGATTTTTTCACCAATAATTTACATGTTAATATGCAGTCCATTGTTTTACTTTAGTGTTATACACTATTTGAATTTTGGTAACTGTATGATGACATATGTCTATTGTTATGGTATCAGAGTATCTTCACTGATTGAAATTCTTCTTTGCTCTCCTCACTCTCCTCTAATTCTAATCACCACTGCTTCATTCTTTTCTAGGGGTAGGAGTGGTGTTATATTCTTAGTTTATCTTTTTTCAGAATGTCATATATTGGAATAATACAATTTAGTGTTTTCATATTGCTTTGTTTCATTTGGTGGTGTGCTTTTTAAAAAATGTCTCATCTTTACATTCTATGTCTTGTTATCGCCTTTCCTTTTCATGTTGGCTACCGTAATTGTCTAGCAAAAGTCACATTTTACTATCATCTAACTGAAGGACATATTAGGTTCTTACAGCTTGGAAATTATAAACAAAAATACTGTAAATATCTGTATTCATGTTTTTTTGTAGACATATATTTTCAACTCCTTAGGATAAATGCCAAAGATTACTGGATCATCTGCAAAGGGTTTGCTTAGATTTGCAAAAAATTATCAAACTGTATTTTAGAATGTTGTGCCATTTGAATCACCATTAGCAATAAGTAAGAATTCCTGTTTTGCTGCTGTTGGTATTTTATATTATTGTTATTCTAATAGATATTCAAGATATAATTGATAAATATTGCCTTTTTAAAATTTAAAATGGGGGACATATTCAGTGTTCTGAGGACTTACTTCTGGCTCTGTGGTCAGGGATCACTCCTAGAGAGGCTCAAGGGACCACATAGGGTTTTAGGATTGAAGCAGATCAGCTGCATGCAAGGCAAGCACTCTGCATACTGTACTATCACTTCAGCTCCACTGTCTCCTTTTTAAATTCACAATTCCAAAATGAAATATGAGGTATGGTATCTTTCCATATATTTATTTTTTATCTTTATATCTTCTTTGATGAGCGATGTATGTCTATGGCTCATTTCTTAATCATTCTATTTTCTTGTATTTTAACAGCTTTGGTATATTTTAGATAAATTCCTTTATTAGAATGACTTCTGCAAATATTTTCTCCCAATCTGTGACTTGTCTTCTCATTCTCTTAACATCTTTCACAGAGCAGATATTTTAATTTTAATGAAGTTCACTTTTTCAGTTGTTCATTTCATAATATTGTGCCTTTTGCATTATATTTAGAAAGACATTACTTAATCTAAGCTTCATTAAAATTATTTATGTCTGGAAGTTTAAATATTTTGATTCATTTTGTTTTACATGAGATATATGGCACATGAGCTCATTTTAGCGAGGGTTGTAAAACTCTATATCTATAACTGTTGGGAGGAAACACATAGAAATTTGGCATAGATAATAGTTGTTGAAAATATTATCTTTTCTTTATTCAAACACTTGCTTCAATTTCCAAAGCAGATATTATTCAGCTTCAACTTTGTTACTCAGGCAATATGGGCCAACTCAGTTTTCACTGATCTTTTAATAAGTCAAATGAAACTAGAAATATAAAAAAAGCTAAAACATGTTTAATTCTTACACATTTATAGCTAAGTAAAATTTATAAAAACTATATGAAACAAAATAGTATCTCTTGGAACTGGAGCGGTAGTGCAGCGGTAGGGCATTTGACTTGCACGCGGCTGACAGGACAGACCGCGATTCGATCCCCAGGCGTCTCATATGGTCCCCAAGCCAGGAGCAATTTCTGAGCACATAGCCAGGAGTAACCCCCGAGTGTCACCAGTTGTAGCCCAAAAACCAAAAAAAAAATAAAATAAATAATAATAAAAGTAAAAATAGTATCTCTTAGAATTTATATTTTAGGCTATTGAACATGTGAGCATTGCCTTTTTATGTTTGGTACTGAATAGTAGTATGCATAAACAAATTGATTAACATTTTTTTGTCAGCTGATATGTGTATGGTGGCAGAGATACTAAGATATATCTAATACTATTATATTTTATGAATAATAATTTCATATACGTATACATATAAGTTTTATTATGGTCACATTGTTTATATCATTTTATAAAGTTTTTTTAATTATGATGGTGGCTTATAATTTACCTTCTATCAGCAAGAATTCTGGATTGAGGGATTCAGGGAATTTTCTGGCTAAAACATGTCATGGTCATAGGCATATTTTACTTTCTAATTTTATATTTCTTAGCATTTTTCTAAGGTTATAATACTGTTGTAAGACAATTGTTTGCCTATCGGATATTTGGGGTGGAGACTGCCAAGTGCCACTCAAGTTCAGAAGCATCTCCTGCTTGTTTTCAGTCAACTCTGAAGATCACACAATTTGAACAAGAATGAGTTGCTGCTCAGGTCTGCTGTGCTGGACCTCGGCTCTAGGTCCTGTGTGTGCCTGGCCAATGCTTAAGGGGTCTCCAGGGCATACCATAACAACCCAAGTATCTCCAGTGCTGCAACTGGCAATACTCAGGGGAATACTTGGTGCTCAAATGGATCACATAAAAGACAAAAGTTCTAACCCCAATACTGTCTGTCCAGTTATTACAACTTAACCACTACACAGAAGGTTAATGTGTATGTATGTGTAGGCGAGTGATGGAGGTGTGGAAGAGAAGACAAACAAAAGCAAGGTTTTTTTCCCCTAAGAATTAGTAATGCCTTGGCAGCATTCACAGTATTGGCCACAGTAAAAAATAGAAGAGATGAAAATTAAAATATCTCTAGATAGATGAAGGATATGTTGGATAAGGAATGATAGAAGATTTAAAAGGGAAGGAAAGTAAGTAAAATATAATTATTCTAGGAGAAAAATGGGAAAAAGAAATGTATTAACATGCAGAGATATTTCATAATGAATAACTCATTCAAAAGAAAGCGTTTTGTAAAAAAAAAAAAGAAACACACACAAAAGAAATCATTTTGGATTGAAATAGGAAACAAAATCTGAGACAGAAAGAAATTAAAGACCAGTGAAAGAAAAATTAAAAATTAAAAAATAGGCCTCAAAATCGTACCTTATTTTTGGAAGTTAATTGATTGCACAATAGCTTATTGTTTTCTTTTTTTTTTATTAAGAAATGGCAAAATCAGCACAATTATATGTGAAGCTCATTTGAGGGCAGTTACATTTAAAGTTTATGATTGAATGCAGATAAATTATAAATTACAGGAAGTGTTTGTGAAAGTTTTAAAAAATTATTTTCACTTTTTAAAAAATAATAATTACTTTATTTAAACACCATGTTACAGAATTTTTCAGATTGAATTTATATTATACAATGTAAGCTTCAGTCACCAATGCATGTTTCTCACTACTGTCCCAGTTTCTATCCCACTCTACACCCTGTCTGCTTCTGACAAACATTTTACTTCTCCCCCCTTTACACTGTGGTTTGCACTATTTTTAGAAAAAGGATATTTATAATGCATATCACTTAATCCACTTTTAGCACCTAGTTCTTGTCCAGAATGATGAGTTCCTACTTTTATTGACATAGTGGTCCTTCTCAACCCTAACTGCACTGATCCACTATTGGCAAGATTCCTAACATGTACTGGTACTCCTAGTCCTCATCTCTAATGTCTCTGGATATTATTACCATCCTGTCTTTTACTTTTTATTGTATTATATAAATAAGTAAGATTATTCTATGACTATACTTCTCTGTCTGACTCATTTCACTCAGCATAATAATTTCTATATTCATCCCTGTAAAAGAAAATTTTATGATTACATTTTTACCAACAGCTGCATATTATTCCATTATGTAGATGTACAACAGTTTCTTTAGCTACTTATCTGTTATCAGGCACATGGATTATTTCCCAATTCTGGCTATTGTAAACAGTGCTGCAAAGAACATAAGAATGCAGAGGAATTTTCTACATGGTGTTTTGGGTTCCTAAACTAGGAGTGGTATTGCTAGATTATATGGAAGCTCAATTTCTAGTTTTTTTTTTTAAGAATATCCATATTGTTTCAAAAAGGTTGGGCATTTTGCATTCCTATCAGTAGTGACTGAGAGTACTTTTTATCCATTTTTGAACAGCACTGATTATTCTTGTTCTTTGTGATGTATGTCAGTCTCTGTGTTGTGAGATGATACATCGTTGTTGTTTCTATTTACTTTTCCTTGATGATTAGTGATTTTTAGCATCTTTTCATGTGCCTTTTGGCTATATGTATTTCTTCTTTGAGAAAATGTTCATTTCTTCTCCACAGTTTTGGATGGGGTTAGTTTATTTTGCTTGCGCAGTTCTCTTAGTGTCTTTTATATCTTAGATATTAAATCCTTATTTGATGGGTGTTGTATGACTAGTTTCTCCCATTTTATGGGCCGTCTTCCTATCCTGTCCCTATTTTCTTTGGAATGTTGAAACTGCTCAGCATAATATAGCCCTATTTGTTTATCTTCGCTTTCACTTGTTTAGCCAGTGGTGTTTTATCCTTGAAGATGCCTTTGGCTTCACTGTCATGGAAATTTTTTGCTTACACTTTCCTCTCTTTACCTTATGGTATCAGGTCTGATATCAAAGTCTTTAATCTATTTTGATTTGACCTTTGTGTATGGCTTTAAAGAGAGGTCTGAGTTCACATTTTTGCATATTGTTGGCCAGTTTTCCCAACACCACTTGTTTGAGGAAGCTTTCCTTGATCCACTTTGTATTTCTTGCTCCTTTATCAAAGGTTAATTGATTGTAAACCTGTGGGTCCAACTCTGACTATTCAGGTCTATTCCATTGATCTTAGGGCTGTCTGTATTTCTATACTATGCTGTTTTAATGACTACTGCTTTATAGCACAGTTTAAAGTTGGGAGAATGATTCCTCTTATTATTATTTTTTTTTGCCAAGGATTGTACTAGTTATTCATGGATATTTATTGTGCCATGTGAATTTCATGAGAGTCTCATCCATATATTTGAAAATGTGCATTGCATTAAATCTGTACAATGCTTTTGGAAATATTGTGATTTTAATGATGTTAATCCCCCTGATCCATGAGAAACATACATATTTCCAGTTTTTTTGTGTCCTCTTATTTCTTGAAGCAGTGTTTTGTAGTTTTCTTTGTATAGGTCTTTCACCTTTTTAGTTAAATTGCTACAAGGTACATGATTCTTTGAGGCATACTTATGACTCTGACTATCAGACTATTATAGTATTATTTTTTGCTTTTTTATTATAATAATAATTCTTAATTTGACCAAAGTTTATTACATATCTTTCACAGTAATATTTTAGGTACAAAATGACATTGAATCAGAGGAATTCCCACTACCAAAGTTGTCCTCCCTCCACCCCTGTTCCCAGTATGCATCACATATCCCTCTCCCATACCCCACAGGCTGCTAGTATAAGTGGTCCCCTCTGTCTAGCTTGTTGAAGATTGGGTATCAATTCTGTTGTCATTGACTTTGGATTTGATATTTAAGTCCAATCATTTTTTATTACTACTTAGTGATCATACAACTGTTTGGTATTGGTAACCTACATTATTTCCCCCTTAATTTGTGAGGTGGAACAAGATGGTTCAAGTTATGTGGTTCTGTTTGAAGAGAAGAGAAAAATAAAATGGGGCAAAAATCAAACGAGCAAAAAATGGGCAGAATCCTTCTAGAGGCTATAAATATCAATTTGTGAGAAGAAAGGGAAAAAGGAAGAGAAACACAACAATACAAAAAGAAAAATCAAACAAAATCCAAAAAGCAGCACAGCAATAAAGACAAACATCACACAATAACCAGGGTCCTGAAATAAAAACAAAACAAAGCACAAAAAAATGGAAAACAACAACAACAATAACAAAACCAAAAAAATATTTTGTGCTGCTTCTTTTTTCTGCATAAGCACAGTAAATATTGGGGAGATTAGAAAGGGAATTCCCTTGGCCTAAGAGATACAGGGGTTCTCTGCCATTAAAGTACACTGTCATGGGATTAACTACAAACTCCATACATGTTCATTTACTCTCCCCTAGGTTCTTTTGTGGTATATGGAAACCTTCTGCTTCATCATGGATGATAAAATTAGACCTCTGTTTCTAGAGATTTGGTATCTGCACAGTTCGTTCAAAGGATGGAGCCTAGGATGGAGTCTTTCTTTATGGTTCTAGAAGTTCTGTTCCATCACTGTTGATTTAATCAGTCTTCTGTAGTTGGTGGTCTTGGTTTTTTGACTGATCCTAGGGTGAAGCCTAGGATAGTCTTTCATTATGTTTCCAGAAGACCTGTTCAGTTGCAGTTGTCTCAGTCAGACCTCTGGAATTAGAGATCTTGTTTGTTGTGCAGATCCTAGACCAAAGCCTAGACTAGGGTCTTTTTTTATTGGTCCCAGGATAAATTCTGCCCAGTCATGGTTGTCACAATCAGTCTTCTGTAGATAGCAATCTTTGCATTTGCACAGATCAAAGGATGACAAGTCTTCTGATTTCATATTATCATTAGATGGTGAGGTAAGACAACCTGCTTGTAGATAAAGTTGTTGCCATTTCCTCATTGTCTGGATGTCATATCAAAACTGGGGCCTGTTGGTGTCAGAGCAGTATTAAGAATGCTCAGAGCCAGTTTGGTTCCTGGAGCTGTTGCAGAGAACTGTGTAAGTTCTATGTCTGGGATCTAGGATTTGGGGTTGGACAGTCGCTGTCTAATCACCTGGAGTCTAAGTTGGGTCCACATGACATATGTTCAAGATGGGAGGTGGCCCTGTATTGTAAAAAAAGTCTGAGTTCTTATCCATAGTTGATAAGAGCTTGTTTCTATACGTAAAATTTCCCCTTTTTTAATATGCCTTTGCAGGAAGAAATGGTGCTATATTATATTGCAGGTGCATATATTATAGTATTATTTTAATAGAATTTTCTTCTCTCATTATTTGTGTATAGCAAATTCATGGACTTTTGCATATTAATTTTGTAGTTGGCCACTATATTATATGTCTATTGTTTCTAGTAGTAGACTCTAGGATTTTCTAGGTACAGTATCATGTCTGCTGCAATAGTAGAAGATTGACTTCTTTCTTACCTGATGACCTTGATATCTTTTCCTTGTTTTAGGAAAATATTTTTATTATCAAGCCTGAATTCTGTGACTATAGAAGAATTAAAGGCATTATGGCACATAAATGTGTTTATGGAACAGAAGCTATTTCTTTGGAAATTTATTATGGTTTCAGAGGAAAAGGTGATTATTTTCATTTCATAACTTTTGGTTCAATTTGAATTTGAACAATAGAAGTTGTTGATGTATAGTTATGTGGAATACAGGGATTTTGTTTATTTTGTTACATTTACAAACTAATGTGTCACAAAATGAGATGGAATTGTAGGTCAGTAGACTTATATTTTATAACTAATGAACCAAGAACTTTTATTTACATTGCTCATTTTATGTAGGTTTTCCTAAAGAAGGATACTTATGTGGACATATTTTCTGTTGATGAGATAATATTTTATTTTAACAATTAAAATGTGTATCTAATCAAGAACCTAGTATTGCCTTGACATTTCTGTACGATTATGTTATTTTTAATGAAATTTCAACACAAGAGATGCTGATAGCCCTTTACCTCAGTCCATTAAGTCACTAGTTAATTGACTTTGACTTCTAACTATTCAAATCTGTATTTATCAGAGAGTTAGTACTGTTCATTTTTGCCCTCATATAATCACCAATGGGCAATGATGTATAAATATTCATCTCTTTGACCCCTCCTTGGGATCACTATGAATCATATTTTCTTTAGGTGTTCAAAGTTTCCCTGGTAGAGGTAAGCTTCCCTTATGTTCAGTGATGGCTGTTTAATTATGTGCCTTTTTTGGCTATTCCTTTTAAACTTCTCAGTTTTCCAATTCTTTATCAATGGTTTTGTTACTAGAAATAAAATTATCCACAATCA
This sequence comes from Suncus etruscus, assembly GCF_024139225.1. Taxonomy (NCBI): domain Eukaryota; kingdom Metazoa; phylum Chordata; class Mammalia; order Eulipotyphla; family Soricidae; genus Suncus; species Suncus etruscus. The sequence goes on along the minus strand of NC_064848.1, from coordinate 95,677,898 downwards.
AATCATTGTAAGAGTTTATTTCTACAGAAATTGTGAATTGTAACAAGAAAAATGTGTAGACAATCTGTTTTCATGATTTCAGCACAATAGATATTATCATTTGAGTAAATTAAAAATACTTCTTGAGTAGTTTATGAAGTCATATATAATTTTTCCATTGCTTACAGGAACATATTCTAAAATATTGCAGAGAAGTTTCTAATATTGCAAAATATCAATCCTTTTGTGTTTAGTTTGCTTATTTATTTATTTATTTATTTTGGAGGATGTCAGGGATCTAATCTAGTGTCTCAGACTTGAAAGGCATGTGCTCTACTGCTGGCTGATCCCATGTTTATTATAACCCAAGTTGATATAGTACATTTAACAGAAAAATATGTTCAAATGTGAGTCTATTACAACTATGATTTTAGTTTTCTTTTTAAGGCTGTAATGAAATGTTTTTGTCTCAATTAATTCAGGAACCTTGGATAATTTAGATAATTATGATACGTTCAATTTTAAAAAGTTCAGCAAAACGGACACTGGATTGTAACTTTGGCATCTGTGGAACCACAGGTCACTAATTTTCTTCTTTAACAAATAGTTGCAGTGCATTTAGGCATCTCCTTGAAGTACTTGAAATAAATTCATTCATGCATACGTGTGTGTGTGTGTATGTGTATGTTTGTGTGTAGTTAGATGCCTTTTGTTGTTTTCTCTGGGGTATACACCTGGCAATGCTCAGGATATGCTCTTGACTTTCTTCAGTCATCAATCCTGGCTTAGTTCATTGGACCATAACTGGTGTCTGGGATTGAACCTCAGTCAGCCAAGGACATGGCAGGCAATTTATCCACTGTACTATCTCCTGGGACCAGAGATTTTATATTAAGACATCATAGATATATATCTAAAAGTAATTTTTCTGTTGATTTCTAACATCCTAACATCAGACTGATCATTTGTGACAATTTGGCAGATTATTATAACTGTGACAGATGGCCTCAGACTCTTTACTCAGAAAATCCATGCTGATGATTCTGGATTTTCTTAAATTTTATCCTTACTTATGAAGTGTTGCAGAACAGATGGGAATGTTCCTATGTGTTGATAATATTTTAGTGAATACTTAAAATTTATGGTACACCCGTGGATAAAAGTTATCTTTGACCAATAGTAACATTGCTCCTCCCTGCTTCCAACTGAGTGAACATTTGTTGCTATCTACAAGCATTTTTTATGTCCAGTTTGAAGTAAATGAAAGACTAGTGAGGCTAGCATCAAGTGGGTATGGACCAGACCAAGGATGTATAGCTAACAATTCCTTGATACAAAAGAAATTCACCTGCTTAGTAGAAACTGGGAACCTATTTCATAAGAACTAATACTTTTATTTAATGTATCATATGTAAACCACAGTGCCTAAAAGGAAAAAAGAAGAGAGAGAGGGGGAAGAAAAGAAAAATGTTTGCCATTAGGGTGCAGGGAGGAGGGAGCTTCTCAGAAGGAAAACTGGGAACATTGGTGGCAGGAAATGTACACTGGTGAAGAGAAGGTGTTGGAACACTGTATGACTGAAACTCAGCCATTAACAACTTTGTAATTGTGCATCTAATGCTGATCCAATTAAAAGTGTATTTAAAAATAGCATAGAATGTTCAGATAAAAAGCATTCATACCATTTTTCTTTAATTTTGTTGCAATTTTATGAGATGTTCAGATACATTGTTCTTTAACAATTTAAAAGAACTGGCACACTAACTTTGAAAATAAAAATGAAAATATTTGTGGCCTCAAATTCTGTTTGTCTCTCAAATGGATGTTCAAGAAACATAAGCAGAGGCTGGAGAAATAGCTTAAATGGCTGAGTGCTTAATTTGCATACCAAAGACCCTTGCATAGTCCCCTAGCAAAGAGTAGTCCCTGAGCACTTCTGTGTTCCCCCACAAAAAGGAATCACAATGAAAAGGAATTGAGAGTCTGTAAAAGAATCAACACTTAAGCAAGATAAATATGAGGTTGGTAGATCTTTCTAATTTAGTATCAACAAAGGTTTGATATTTTACCATTTATATCAAGCATGGTAAACCGTATTTAAAAATAAAAAACCGGATTGAGCAGTCTTATTGATTGAGGGACTATAATGTTGTTAAACTGGAGTTTTATATAGAGGTAGAGATTAATAGAATTACATTTCTTTTCTTTAACTCAAGTAAAGCTAAACACTTTTTACTGTATGTTTCTACTATCTCATATATAGAACCCATGTTTTGGTTCTCTAGCATGTATTTATTTATGACCACATCCAACAATGATTGGGGATTACTCCTGACTCTGCATTCATGGTGCATGGTACTGCTCAAGGAACTGTATGGCATGCCATGGATTGAACTCAGTTGGTCATGCCCAAGGCAAATGCTTTCCCCACTATATTATCAGCCTTTTCTATCCAACATTTATTATTGTTGCATAGTGTTCTCTATAAACAGAAACCTCTTGTATTAATTATCCATAGTTGTGTAAAAATAACTAAAATTATTAGTGACTTAAGTCAATATACATATTTATCTTTATTTTACATAGTTCTGGTGGATCAGGAATCTGGTTAAATGTGTTAACTAAATGTTTATAACAAAGAGTTTCATAAAATCATAGTCAAGATATTGAGTGGAACCACAGTTAGCTAAGGACTGGGATCAAGCTATTGAATCCACTGACTATTCAATCCACAATCCATAATTCCAAGACTACTTCTGGCACATTAGAATTAACCATTGGATTGAGACTTCTTTCTAGGCCTTCTTCCAGTGCTGAATCAAATCAAAATTTGGTAACTGGCTTCCACAAAAGCTGGTGATCAAAGAGAGAGCTAAGTATGACATAGCTACAAGTCAGTGATATCATTTTCCTAATATTGGATTGACTATTATATATAATATATAACCAATATATATAACCCAATCCAATATATATATATATATATTTATAGGAAGGAAACTATAAAGTATAGATCATTGGTGTCATCTGTGACTCTGGTTTGTATGTTTCTGATATATGTGATAATATGGTTTACTATGCTTACTGAATTTGTTCTGTGTGTTTCAAAGTATATTCATAAATTAGTTGTGAGTTATATTAGTTCGACATTGGATAATTTATGATTTGAAAGAGAAAGACTTTAGAAGTTAAGAAATCAACAATAGGCTAATATAATGATTTGCTCCTAGGAGGATGAGGAAATAGAAATGAACATTAGGTGATGATAGAAAATGGTAAAATGTGGGACAGGATAAATAAGCATGAATTGGTAGAATTAACTGTGATTATGAGATTATTTTTCTTCTGCTTTTAGGAAAAAAGAACCACTTTAAAGATGTGTTCATGAGAAGAGCTTTTAAGATAACAATTCTTCTTTTGGTTCTCATAACCTTGGTATGACAAGAAGATTAAATATAAATTCAAGGGGCTGGATCCATAGCACAGTGGGTTAGGTGTTTGCCTAACATGTGCTGACCTGGGTTTGATTCCTGGCATCCACATGGTCCTCCAGCCTGCCAGGAGTGATTTCTGAGCACAGAGCCAGTAATAATGCCTGAACACTGCTGATTGTGGACCCCAAACAAACCAAAAATTCAATAAAGAATTGTAAACAATTTTAAATATGGGAGAGGATTTCTAATTAGAAATTTCGTTTGTAATAATACACAGAGGAAATAGAAATGAGGGCTGGGAGGTCCAGCCATGATATGAAGCTTACTACAAAGAGTGGTGAGTTCAGTTAGAGAAATAACTACACTGACAACAACCATAAGAATGGTAGTGAGTGAGAGAAATAGAATGCTTGTTTTGAATACAGGCAAGGAGTCGGGGAGAAGGGAGATTGAGGGCATTGGTGGTGGGAACATTACACTGCTGAAGGGGGTTGTTCTTTTAAACATATGTGTGTGTGTGTGTGTATGTGTGTGTGTATAAAACTAAATCCCAACTGCAAACATGCTGATAATCATGGTGCTTAAATAAAATTTTTATTAAAAAAATACTTTCTTTTGGTATGTAGCTGCTAATGGGGATGAGGAAAATGAAGCTGAGAAAAAAAATAAATTACTATAGCACGAAAGCTGGATATTTTTGTTTTGTTTTGTTGTGTTTTTTTTGGGGGGGGTCACACTCGGTGGCGCTCAGGTGTTACTCCTGGCTCTACTCTCAGAAATTGCTCCTGGCAGGCTCAGGGGACCATATGGGATGTAGGGATTCGAACCGCCATCCTTCTGCATGCAAGGCAATTGCCTTACCTACATGCTATCTCTCCAGCCTCATATTTTTAAAGATGCATGAAATGCTTTTTGAAAGTATTATAAGTTGATGGAAATGTGGTTTTTCCTCATATAATAATGGGTGTAATGAGAATGGCATCAAACTTAAATCCTCTCAAACTTAAAATCAGGAAGCAGTTTGGTTTTGAAAATAATTTGTTTCACTTGGCCTTATTTTCAGATGTCCTAAAACTCCACATAGAATATCTTCACTGTACATATAAGAAACAATTTAATATACTCATTATGTTGAAGTGTATTTATATGAATGCTATCTTTTATAGGATCATGTTTTATAATGATGTATATGAAAGTTTTATGGTGTTTGAAAAAATAAGGATATTATGCATTACATTTGGGCTGGAAGTTTGTAAAATTATTTATATATGTTTCAGTATCTGACTTCAATGAGATAATAACTGTTCACATGAATGCTATTTTTATTATAATATTAGTTATTTATTTTTGTGAATTAATATCTTGTGGAAATTAATATTTCAGTAATGCTCAGGGTTTCCTCCTTGTTCTGCTCTCAGAAATTACTCCTGGTGTTGCATGGGGGCAAGACAAGTGCCCCACTTGCTGTTCTATTATCCAGCCCCAGTTATTTCTTTTTAATGTCTCCCTCTAGTCATGAGAATTAAGAAGTAATTTCTAAATATAAATATAATCTTTCATAATTTTATGAAATTTTAGTTTTAATTTAATTTTAGTTTTCAAAGACTCATTTGTTTCTTAACTGGTGAGTTTTTAAATCCCCCCATTTTTTTATCAGTTTTACCTAATTCTATCTATTAACAAGTAAACCTATATTGAACTTTATTCTGTATTAATCAAGTATAACTATGTAAATATAAAACATAGACCTCTAAGTATTTTACAATTTGTTTAGTCATAAATAAGTCATTATCTTGTGAGGAAAGAATGAATGACTTTATTTTATAATGAAATACTAAAATATGAAAATAGGATGTTTGAAATTTTTAGAAATAGGATACAATTTTGAAAATTATATTTTTCAATGCTCCCTCCAGAAATTGACAGTCCAATTGTATTAATTTATGTAGCATAGAGAAAAGAGTTTTCTTGCTTTAGGAGCAGATATTATTTTAACTGCTTCTCTTGGGGTTATACTAAAAGATATAACATGTTGAAAGTGAGTGAAGGAATTATTATCATGTTATAAATTGAACCCAATATTTTCCTAATAACTATGGGTTATAAATAGGAAGAGATTATATAAATAGATTATTTTTTATAAAGATAAACATTGTAAATTCAAAAGACATGTTTATGAATTATATCTTGGAATATTCTTTTACTATTCTCAGATACTAGTAAAGGGAATGATACTAGTAAAGGGAATAATTAGTAAAAGTTAATGTGGTCAGAGATTCTGAATCATATCAAAATTTAATAGTTCATACTTGTTGGCCAAAACTGGTCCATGATTTCACAAGTTATGAGTGTGTGCTTTTACAAATACATTTTGTCCTTTTTCAAAACTGAGGTAAGATTTAGATTTACAGAATTGTATGTATGTTTGTGGATAGAACTTCATCCCACTTCAAAATATATGTTATTATATCACTTCTACCATCAAAGATACAATATTGTTTCATTACAGCCCATTATTATGGCAGAATAATAATTTCCTGTTAGTTTATTAGATCCATTACTCCTATTATTGCCCTTGTTGGGCATGTGAATGTTATCTCTACTGAATCTTGTCTTCTCATGAAATAAGGTACAAATCTCTTTAAAATACTATCAAATAGCACCTATATTTCCTTTTTGCTAGAAAAGTCCATTGTTATTTAGCATAAAGCAAAGAAAATATATTTTTTCAGAAACAGCATAGCATTTATACTATTTAGAGTTCTTTAATTCATATTATCTCTGGTGATTTAAAAGTGATGCAAATGGAAAGTATTACTTTCCATTCAGTTCTTAAAAATAATCAATTGTGCCTTTTAATACTTTACAACAATAGAATATAAGTAGAATACCCCAAATGAACAAATAAAGGGTGATTAAACTTTGCGATGTTGGTCAACATCAAAATCTCATTAGAAATCTATTAGTGAGGTCTTAAAAATTAGCAGTGGTTGTTACAGTTAGTTGAAACAATATTAACTTAAACTGAATCTGATGAAAGAGAGCAAGAATAGGCTTAAAACTCTGTACTTTGCATCTTTAAATAGCTGAGGTATACGTCCCAATTATTTTTAATAGATTTATTTATGAAAACATTTAATTAGCTATTTTATTATATAAAATATACATTTTTATATTTTAGAGTCTTTCTATAAAGTTTCATAAGCTTGATAGAGTTGTATATAACACCTGCATTTTTAGTAGCTATTTTAAATGCCTTTAAAAATCTGCCATAAAAAATGGAATGATAAAATTCCAAGGGTTATGATTAACATTATAGGGAAGAGGCCAGAAGAGAAAATCTGATATAATAATCCTGTATCTACCATGGTGTGAAAGTAAAGAAGAATTTTTATAAAGTCCTAAAATACAAATGAGATAGATTATATTGGACCTCCCTTCCTTTAACAATTAAGGTTGTGAATTGTGAGCAGATTTTAAAGGGATAACTTTACAAATTGTCTTCTTCCTCCCAAGGGAATTCATAAAGTTGTAAAAGTCTTTAGCATTTTCCTTCTAGGTAGTGTAGTCACACCAGTTTGATGTGTTTCATTATTGGAACTGACTTTTCATATGCAGATTTAGTCTCTAGGGCAAAATTTTTTATGTGAGGTTAGAACAGCTTCATCTATGAATTTGTTAGCTGCCCTGGAGGAAAAAATAAAACATATGCCCTAACTTCCGTGTTTCAGATCTCTGGTGGTCTGAGAAGAGGCAATATATTTCCTCCTATAAAACTATTCATAGAATAATATTCAGTTTGCTTCATCAAAATTGTAACTCCCTTGGGTCAATAAAGAAACATCTGCTTCACCATTGTAATAGCTTTACAAAGGAAGCATATTCTATTGTCAATGTACTTTTAAATTTCTACTTTATTTTACTTATCTAATTATTTTTAAATAGTTATATATAATTACATTATAATGAATGTTATTTTAGAAAAATTTAGGAAAAAGGTAACTGGATGTCCATCATAATTTGCAATCAGGGAATTATTTTGATTGTATTGTGGCAAAGTAAACATATAAAACTTACAATTTCAACCATTTTAAAGTCAGTTTTGCTAGGAATTGATGTGTCACCAGCACCACTAGTCAAAACTTGTTTTCATCATTTGAAAAATAAAAAGTCAGTTATTGTTAAACAATTTTCTTATGTCTCCTTGAATGTCTTGTCAAATACTATTCTCTTTTCTATCTCTACAAGGCTGATTCTTTTATGTACCACATATAAATGTAATCACACATTTACTCAACTTTTGGTACATGTTTATCTGACAGCATAATTTATTCAAATTACATGTTCTTCCACATTTTAACAAGCATAAGAATTACCTCCTTTTATAAGGAAAATAGCATTTCATGTATTTGTAGGCCACATTTAACTTAAATTCATCTATCAGTGAACCCTTGGTTTTATAACTATGAATAAAATATACACATTGGAAAGTACTTTCAATTTGAAGGAATATGCCAACAGACATGAAATGATGAATATATGGTATTTCTATTTTTAATTTGTTGACATTTTTCATACAATTTCACAATACCTGTACCACTGTACATTCCTATTGACTGCATGTTTTTTATTTTCTTTTTGTTTTTGGGCCACAACCGGTGACAGTCAGGGTTACTCCTGGCTATGTGATCAGAAATCACTCCTGGCTTAGGGGACCATATAGAATACCTGGGTTGAACCACGGTCTGTCCTAAGTCAGCAGCATGCAACACAAAAGCCCTACCACTGTGCCACTGCTCTGGCCACATCACTGCATAAGTTTTTAAATTTCTCATATAAGTGCAAATACTTGTTCTTTAGAAAAAAATTGGTTTTCTAATTTTGAATTTTCTAATTTATTAGTGTATTGATTCTATCTATTATATACATCTTTGTTCATCTGTAAAAAGTCTTTTACTTAGTTCTTATATCTTTATTTTCTTTGTTAAGCTTTTGTGTCACACCCAGCTATGTTCAGGGGTTACTGTTGGCTTTCCCAAGAACTACTTTTGTCAGGAACTACTCCTGGCAGTGCTTGGGGGACCAGATGGAATGCTTTGGATTGAATTTGGGTTGGCCAAGTCCAGGCAAATGCCCTACTCCCTGTACTATCACTCTGGTGATCTTCTCCACTCTGCCTTTTTCTGCTATATTATATTTAGGTCTATACACAATTTCTCGGGTCTTTTTTGCCTTTGACTATTTTTATGTCCTTATTATGCTTTTTAAATATTCTGCTTGCAAGAAATGTCTTTCTGTATCTGTCCCTAAATGATTTTGTTAGAATATTATCTCCAGTTCCATCCATGTGGCAGCAAAATGCATGCTTTTGTCTTAACTTATTTCCAAGTAATAATCCATAGTATATGTACAGTATGGTTTCTTTATCCAGGTATTTATTCTTGGACACGGGCTATTTCCATATTTTGGTTATGGTGAACAGGCTGCAATGAACACAGTAGTGTTTTCTGAATAGAGTATATCTTAGTTAGTGTACTGAATCTCCAGCCCCTTATGAAGAAATTTTAATAGTCAGTATTAATAATGTTATTATGTGTGTATTCAACTTAAAAATTAACAAATAGGTTAGAAATATATTATGAAATACCTGTATAAAAATACTATTTCCCTTATAAAAATAAAATATTTCTATATTTTTGTACTAAAAAAGAAAACATGTTATATGTTCATGCATTTATTAGTCAAATATACAGGTACTAATTTATGTCTTTAATGTTACTTTGTTTTTTGGGGGGGTCATTTTTGTCTTTGTTTGTTTGTTTTCTTGGTGGTTATCAGGGTCTATTCCTGAATCTTTACTGAGAAATCTCCCCTGGCAGGCTTAGTGGCCATATAGATTGCCGAAGATTAAACACAGGTCAGCCACGTGCAAGTTAGACACCCTACCTGCTGGTCTACCCTCTGCCCCCTCTTTATTTCTATAAACTAAAATATACTTTAAACACTATGTTTTGTGCAAGTTTTATCTTATCCAAAGGCCTTTATATTTGTATATATTTAGTTGACTTGGAGATAATATTCATGAATAGATATTAACTTTACTATATTTAAAAAAATGTGAATAAATATTAACTATTTATGAAAGGTAAGCGATACCATATATAATTTATTACAAACTACTAAAAGTTTAAAGTGAATCACATCTAGAATTATTTGATACATTGATTTATTGTTTACTTTTAATTTTTAATTTAATTTACAAAATTTAATTTAGGGACCATGATTATACAATATTCTAGCACCATTAGTCCCACCATTAGTATTAACCTCCTTCCACTAATGTTCCTGGTTTCCTTCCCATACCTCCCTTTTCAGCTTGCCATCATGACAGGCACCATTTTAAGTTGGTTGTTAATTTTGTTGATTTTACTTTTATTGACTTTGTGGTCTGGACATGTAGCTCTAATCTTCCTTAACGCCACTGATGTATCTGAATCCTTTTGACCTTTGCCCCATTAATTTTTTATCTGTTTTCCTCCTCCACCACTCTATTTCTTTCCTTGTCACTATATGCTAGGGTCAAGGGTAATCTAGACAATCCCTTTTAAGCCACTGCAATTCCTTAATGTATTTATTCTAAATACCACATATAAGTGATATCACACTATAGTTATCCTCTGACTTCTTTTAACATAACTTTTATTTACAACGTTGTTGCAGCAAATTGCATGATTGCATCATTCCTTATAGTGGTATTTTCCTGTGGTATTTCATTGTATACATAAACACACATAATCACATCTTCATGATCTACTCATTGTTAATGAAAATCTAGGTTGATTTCAAGCCTTAGATATTGTACTGAGTGCTGAAATGAACATGTACATCTTTTTGAATTAATGTTTCCCTGTTCTGGTGATAGATAAAGAGAAGTGGAATTGCAGGGTCATATGATAGCTTGATTCTGAGTTTACTGAGAACTGTTCATATTGTTTTCCATAGGGGTTGGAACAGAATGCATTCCAATCAATAATGGATGAGAGATCTCTTTTAAAAACCACATAGCTGATAACAAAAGATTACTGTTTATGGTATTTTTGATATGTGCCATTATTTTTGATATGTGTCATTATTACTGGTGTAAGAATTTCATCATTCTGATTTGGACTTCCCTAATTATAAGTAATGAACATGTTTTTTATGTTCCTGCTAGCCATCTGTTAGTCTTTCTCAGAGAAATATTTGTTCATTTCCTATTCCCATCTTTTAAATTTTTGTATATTTATGAAATCTTTGTGAATGCTTTGTATACTCTGGTTATCAAATCTATCTGATGTGTTGAATGAAAATATTTTTTCTCACTCAGCCACCTTTTAATTTTAGCCTGTGTTTCTTTTGCCATGCAGAAACTTTATTTTCATGTAGTACCATTTGATTAGATTTGATTCTGTAGCCTTTGCCATTGGCATCATATTGTTGAAGACTCCTTTGTGATCTAGCTCTTAGAGATTTCTGCCATATTTTCTCTATTAAAGATAAATATTTTCAGAATGCAATTATATTCATTAATAAGTTAAATATTGGATTTGTTTATTGGTTGAACATTACTTACTTAAATTAACTTTTACTCTAATATAACTTTATCCTTTTGTTAAATAAATATTTGGATATGATAATGTAGGATCAAATTAGTGACTGAAAATAATTTTATAATGTATTCATGATGATAATTCAGTGTTACTTATAATTTAAATATTTTATTTATTTATTTATTTATTCATCTAGTTTTTTGGTTTGGAGACCATACCTGGTAAAATTCTCAAGATTTATTTTTTGGCTCTGCACTCAGTTATTAGTCCTGACAGTGCTCAGAGGACCATAAGGAGTATTGAATCCAGGTAGGCTGAATGCAAAGTACATGCTGTACTCTGTCATTCTGGTCCCTATGTCAGGATTTTTAATTTTTATCTACATAGATTCCAGAAAATTATTTGTCAATTCAGTATACAAAATAAAAATAAATATATGTGCATTGTGTGTATTAATGACATTAATGTTAAGTTTTCTGCTACTTATTTAACTTTTATATTTTTTTGATTTTTTGGGCCAAACCCAGAGATTCTCATGGGTTACTCCTGGCTATGTGCTCAAAAATAGTTCCTGGCTTGGGGGACCATATAGGACACTGGGGGATCAAACCGCGGTCAGTCCTAGGCTAGCACTGGCAAGGTAGACGCCTTACCGCTCTGGCCCCTACTTATTTAACTTTTAACATATATATTTTGACATCATAATTTTGATATTATGCCCTACCGCTGTGCTATCTCTCTGGCCCTATTACAAAAATATAATAATGAAAAGTTTAAATTAATGTTAGAGTAAAAATAAAATAATATGCACAATTAAAATTTTGTAATTTCTTATAACTTGACATCACAATATGTACTAGTGATAATTTAAATTTATTTAGAAAGAAATGAACATAATTAACATAATAGATTATAAATTAAAATATTAATCTCTACATAGTTAAAAATTTCAGGGCACACGAAATAAATATTTACCATATATTTTAAGTAGTCTATAAAGCTTTTGATATATCAAGGCTAAAATGAACAGGTAAACTCATTTCTCTTAAAAAGTCACTGCCTAGGGGCCAAGAAGGTGGCGCTAGAGTTAAGGTGTCTGCCTTGCAAGCACTAGCGTAGGACAGACCGCAGTTTGATTCTCCTGTTGTCCCATATGGTCCCCCCAAGCCAGGAGCGATTTCTGAGCGCATAGCCAGGGGTAACCCCTGAGCATCAAAAGGGTGTGGCCCAAAACCAAAAAAAAAAAAAGTCATTGCCTAGTTAGAAAAGTAAATATAATTCAAGATTAATAAAATCCACTCGAATAGCTAGATATATAAAGGCATTTATTGTAAATAAACATAGAAATTGCATGTGGTACTCAAGGAATATTTGCCAGAATTAATTGAAATATTATCATAAAGAAATTAAGAAATGTAATAATCTAAGTGTAATGGAAGTACATCTTAATATACTATTTAGTGGAATTTCCCTTAGAAACCTGGCTTTCTCTAAGGAATATTTTCTGAGGGATTTCTGAACAAAAAAGAATAAATACCTAGTTAAATTCATGTATCATCATAAACTAATGTTAAATGGTAGACTAGTGATAATCTTTTGGACTTGTATTCTTAAGTCCCAACCAAAGTACTTCTAGGGTTAACTATTTAATAATTAAGTATTTGAAATTAATTTTCCAAGGCTTCACAACAAGATATTATTTTTGAACCATTAAACATATTATGAAAGCCCATGTTGTTGAAAGTATAAAAGATTTCAGTGTTTGAAATGTTGAGCTTTGATTATATAATAAAAAATGTGAAAGCCAAATGATTATTTCAAAATAATTTCTACTTTAAAAAAATATCTTTGAGTTGAAAAAAAAATGCCTTTGCTTGGGGAGAAGTGGCGCTAGAGGCAAGGTGTCTGCCTTGCAAACGCTAGCCAAGGAAGGACCTCGGTTCCATCCCCGGTGTCCCATATGGTCCCCCCAAGCCAGATGCGATTTCTGAGTGCTTAGCCAGGAGTAACCCCTGAGCATCAAATGGGTGTGGCCCAAAAAACCAAAAAAAAAAAAAAACCCAAAAAAAAACACCTAAAAAACAAAACAAAACAAAAAATATACCTTTGCTCATAGACAAGCTTTAAAAGAATGTTCTTTATGATAAATTAACTATTATTTATCAATTGTCCTTTTACTTAATAAACTTAGGTATATGCTACGCACATGGGAAATCAGTCAGTACTTTTAAAATAAAACAAGTACCATGGTGTTCAAATTCAATAGTTTTATCCTAAAGTCAGAATCATGTGGAAGTAGAGGGTCATTTTAGGTTAAACAGTGACTAATTTTCTTATTAACCACCACTAATAATTAATCAAAATAAAAAATCATTTTTATTTCACAGTTACATCACCATTAGCACAGCTAATAACATTCATTATTAATATTATTAACTAAATAACATTAATTCAATTACAGCTTTCAAACCACACATTTTTAAATTTCTCCATTTTCCTTCAAAGCTATGTTGTCTTTGGGTGAAGCTCAACAATGTTCACCTATTGAACTGAATTGTCTGATATTTCCACAAAATCTTTTGACTCCCTCTGTAATTCATGGCATTGAATTTTAGGATTTCTTCAGATTTGTTTTCCTATAGTGCATCCCACATTTTGTATCTTTCACATAATATACTCTGTTAAATTCAGCTTATAATGTTATGATTTACTTCGTTTTCTTTATGTACATTATGCTTGTCTAGTTTGGCAAAAAACAAAATTAATTTTATATTTTAAAAGTACACATCACATCTCTTTGTATAATCTATTCTAGGAGAAACATTGAGTTAATAGTTCTTTTTTGAATCCTATTTAGTAAAAATGGTGAAGCTCTCTGAGAGTGTGATCTTGAGTTCAAGACTCTGTGATTTTTGCTTTGTAAAAGTTGTTTTATTTGCATGTTTTTTTAACCATAGGTTATACAGTTATTTCTAAAACGATACATTCTAGTTATATATTATTGAGAAGTTGTTCAGATTTGATGACAACTTAATACAGAACAAAACTGGATTGAGTGACCTTTGCTACAATTGTTGTTGACCTTTTTTCTTGTTATCTGACTGGACAATTTATCTAACTTATAGGGAATATTGTAATTGTGAAATGGACTGTCATAGATGAAGATATACACTATTCATCTTGAAAAGGTTCACTGGGCAATAGTAATAAGTGAAAGTCAAGGGGCTTGGGGTTTCATAAACCTTTTTTTAAAGTTTAGTGTCCTTCCATGCATAGATAGCTGTCTATTTGGGGGTCATATAAATATTACATATAATCCAGATTTAGTGAATAAGCAATGTGCACAAACCATAGTTATAATATGTCTTCCTAGGCCAATTAAATTGGAGGTCCAAGTCATACTACAACAGGTAAGATGCTTGCCTTACATGTAGCTAAATTCGGTTTGAGTACTAGGGGGACTTTAAAATATATCACTTTTTCATAAGGAATTCGCAATCATAGATGATGAACAGAACTACAAACTCTCTTAAGATGTTACTAGAGTCTTCTCATGAGCACACTTTGTCAATATAATGTGGTAATTCTATTACAAAATGCCTCTGCTAAAGGTACTTCATAAAATAAGCTCTAAGAATATATGTTTCTTTACTAGCGATTGTCTGCAAAGATGTTATATATTGTTCCAAACTATGTTCAAAGGGATTCTATCTTTCAAATTTTAGATTTCCTTTATACATGAAAGTGTATCTTATTTTTTTTTTTTTTTGCTCTGCTACATGGCTTCTTGCTGGCTCTGTGCTCAGGGCTATGCTTGAGGTGCTTGCTATGTGATGTTGGGGTTCATTCCATTGCTGTCAGCCATGGGCAAGCATGCATCTTAATCCATTTACTATCTGTACAATCCTATAATATTAGTTTTTATATTTTGGTATCTCCTAATGGATTGTGTAATTTAGTGAATACTCAGGTAAAATGTCCTACTTAGTCACTGATTTATTTAAAAGAAAGTGTTTTCATTTACTGGGGCCAGAGTGGTGGCACAAGTGGTAGGGCGTTTGCCTTGCATGTGTTGACCTAGGATGGATTGCAGTTAGATCCCCTCTGCCACATCACATATGGTCCTGAAGCCAGGAGCGATTTCTGAGTATATAGCCAAGAGTAACCCCTGAGCATAACTGGGTGTGGCCCAAAAACCAAAAATCAAACAAAGAAACAAGACTTAGAAATAGCAATTAAACTTTTAAGCTCTGCCCCAGAAATGGAAGAACTTTATAATTTTGCATACTTTGTCATGATTTTATAAGTATTTAAATTTTTTAAATATCTTTTTGTTTTGTTCTGTTTTCTGCTGTATGGGGGGGGCATACCTGTTGATGCTCAGGGGTTACTCCTGGCTATGCACTCAGAAATCATTCCTGGCTTGAGGGACCATATGGAACACTGGGGGAGGGGGTCAAATCACCTTCTGTCCTAGGCTAGCACTTGCAAGGCAGACAGATGCCTTACTTCTAGTGTCACCGCTTAGGCCCCAATTTTACAAACATGATTGTAGTTGGATTTCAGTCACAAAAAGAACCCCCCTTCAACATGTGCAACATTCCCACCAACAATGCACTCCATCTCCCTACACCCACACCCCCTGCCTATATTTGAGACAGTCATTCTACTTCTCTTACTCATTAACATTTTCATGGTAGTTGTTAGTGTTCTAACTGCACTCACCCATCCTTTAGGTGAGCTTCATATCCTGAGCTCATCCTTCCAGCCTCATTCTGGGCATTACAATAATGTCTATTATTTTTCTTAAAACCCATAGATATGAGTATTTAAAATTTTAATAAAATTATAAACAGAATTATATAAATTGGAAGCTATTTGTATTCCAAAATATGTAAAGTTTGTGATCTTTGTAAATTTGTAAATTGTTTAAGTACTTAATGATAAATGGAAATAGACACTCAAGTAGAAGTCCTCCTGTTGTTGAATATTTTATTTATGAATCCCTATCATGAACAATGCTGTAAATCACAGTGACGAAAAAATATTTAGTATCATGTAGAAAAAATTTAAACCATATTAATTATCTCCAGTTAAAAGCAATCATTTTGATTATTTTGTTTTAATTATTCTTTTGCTGATATTATTAACACAGTATGTGATAAGTCTCTGGTACAACATGAAAGTTGTAATAAAATCTACTGCAAACCATCCATGAAGGAGACTTTTACAGATGTGTGATTATGTGAGCCCAGAGGCTACATTGCTGTAATTTGTCTCCTATGAGGCCTGTGTTCCACAATTGTTCCCAGAAGCTAGGCAAACAAGATGAGATTTCTCAGTGTTTACATATGTTGCCTTTTTTTTTTTTTGACTCAGCAACATCCATTCCATAGTCATGAAAGGCAATTCAGTTACATCACTGTTCTCTTTCTAACTTTCTTTCTTTCTTTCTTTCTTTCTTTCTTTCTTTCTTTCTTTCTTTCTTTCTTTCTTTCTTTCTTCTTTCTTTCCTTTCTTTCTTTCTTTCTTTCTTTCTTTCTTTTCTTTCTTTCTTTCTTTCTTTCTTTCTTTCTTTCTTTCTTTCTTTCTTTCTTTCTTTCTTTCTTTCTTTCTTCTTCCTTCCTTTCCCTTCCTTCCTTCCTTCCTTCCTTCCTTCCTTCCTTCCTTCCATTCCTTCCTTCCTTCCTTCCTTCCTTCCTTCCTTCCTTCCTTCCTTCCTTCCTTCCTTCCCTTCCTTCCTTCCTTCCTTTCCTTTCTTTCTTTCTTTCTTTCTTTCTCTTCTTTCTTTCTTTTCTTTCTTTCTTCTTTCTTTCTTTCTTTCTTTCTTTCTCTCTCTCTCTCTCTCTCTTTTCTTTCTTTCTTTTCTTTCTTTCTTTCTTTCTTTCTTTCTTCTTCTTTCTTTCTTTCTTTCTTTCTTTCTTTCTTTCTTTCTTCTTCTTTCTTTCTTTTCTTTCTTTTCTTTCTTTCCTCCTTTCCTCCTTTCTTCTCTCCTTTCTTTCTCTTTTTTCTATTTCCCCCTCCCTCCCTCCCCTCCCTCCCTTCCTCCCTTCCTTCCTACCTTCCTTCCTTCCTTCCTACCTACCTTCCTTCCTTCCTTCCTACCTACCTTCCTTCCTTCCTTCCTTCCTTCCTTCCTTCCTTCCTTCCTTCCTTCCTTCCTTCCTTCCTTCCTTCCTGTCTTCCTCCTTTCCTTCCTTTCTGCCTTTTCTTCTTCTTTTCTCCCTCCCCCCTCTTTTCCTCCCTTCTCTCATTCCTTCCTTCATTCCTTCCATCATTTACTCCTATTAGAGGGCCAGAGTAATAGCAAAGCGGGTAACATTTGCCTTGCAGGAGACAGACCCAGGTTCAATTCCTGGCATCCCATATGGTCTTCCAAACTTGCTGGGAGTAATTTCTGAAGCAGAGCCAGAAGTAAAACATGAGCACTGTCAGGTGTATCCTCCAACCAAACAAAAACAACAAAAAATGATTATTGGGAAGAGAAGATAAACTTCTAACAGGGGAGGAAATTCATGTAACACTTCAAAGCTCTGTTCTTTGGATCTAAGTTGCAAAATTTTATCTTTTAAATTTGTTCTTCCAGTTTAAGTAGAATCAATATTTTAAATGATTATCCAGTAAATATTACTGGATGTTCATAACATCACTGATATGCATCGACATTACCAGAAATAGTTTAGTTAATTAATTAGGAATACTTTCCTATTTTTCCCTCAAATGCAATTGCCTTAAAAAGTTTTAATATAATCACTCCTTAACTCACATTTACTCACATTTATTTCTGTATGTTTTATTTATTATTGTTTGGCTTTGCCAGAGATAATTATTGGTTATTAGGGAATCATACGAGATGCTGAGATTAAACTCAGGTTAGCAGCATGCAAGGAAAATATGTTTTATTATTATTGTATTATGTGCCTACCTTCTACATATTGTTCTGGCCCAGATTAGATATTCTTTCTGGTTCTTTATAAATTCAATGATGACAAATACATATTTAAGTATTAAACTTAATACTTAAGTATTTAGTACTTAATATTTATTAAACTAAATGTTTAAATGCATTTTAATATAAATCTTTATTTTAGCATCATAATTACAAGCATGTTTGTAGTTGAGCTTCAGTCATAAACAGAATACCCTCCCTTCACCACTGCAACTGGTGAATTCCCACCACCAAAGCACCCACTCTTCCCCTGCCCCTGCCTGTATCATGACAGGCATTCTACTTCTCTCATTCTTTAACATTGTCATGCTAGTTGTTAGTGTAGTTTATTTCCCTAACAGCCTTCACCACTCTTTTTGGTGAGCTTCAAATTAAGAGCCAGTCCTTCAGTCCCTTCTAGCACTTAACTCTATTGTCTCTGGGCAATATAACCGTAATGTCTTTAATTTTTCTTAAAGATGAGTGATACTATTCTGTGTCTATCTCATTCCCTCTGACTTATTTCACTCAACATAATAGATTTCATGTACATCCATGTATAGGAAAATTTCATGACTTCATCTCTCCTGACGGCTGCATAGTATTGCACTGTGTATATACCACAGTTTCTTTAGCCATTCATCTGTTGAAAGGTATCGTGGTTGTTTCCAGAATCTGGCTATTGTAAATAGTGCTGCAATGAATATAGGTGTGAGGAATGGATTTTTGAATTATATTTTTGTGTTTCTATGGTATATCCCTAGGAGTGGAAAAGCTAGATCAAATGGGAGCTAAATTTCCAGTTTTTTGTGGAATCACCATATTGTTTTCCATAAAGGCTAGACTAGAAGACATTCTCACCAGCAGTGAATAAAATTTTCTTTCTCTCCACATCCCCATCAGCACTGATTTTTTGTTCTTTATGATGTGTGCCAGTCTTTGTGGTGTGAGATGGTACTTTCTTGTAGTTTTGATTTGCACCTCCCTGATGACTAGTGATGTGGAGCATTTTTTCATGTGACTTTTGGCGATTTGTATTTCTTATTTGAGGAATTGTCTATTCATTTCTTCTCCCTATTTTTTGATGGGATTATATTTTTTTATTAAGTTCTGTCAGTACATTGTATATTTTTGATATTACTCCCTTTCTGATGGGTATTGGGTGAATAGTTTCTCCCATTTGGGTGATGGCTTTTGTATCTTAGGCACTATTTCCTTTAATGTGCAAAAGCTTCTTAGCTTAATATAGTTCCATCTGTTTATCTCTGCTTCCACTTGTTTGGAGAGTGCTGTTTCCTCCTTGAAGATGCCTTTAATATCAATGTCATATAGTGTTTACCTATGTGTTGTTCTATATACCTTTAGGTTTCAAGCCTTATATCAAGATCTTTAATCCATTTGGATTTGATCTTTGTGCATGGTGTTAGATGGGGGTCTTAGTTTGCTTTTTTGCAAGTGGCTAACCAGTTGTGTCAACACCACTTGTTGAAGAGACTTTCCTTGTTCCATTTTGGATTTCTTGCTCCTTTATCAAAGATTAGTTGATTGTATGTCTGGGGAACATTCTCTGAATACTCAAGTCCATTACACTGATCTGAGAATCTGTCTTTATTCCAATACCATGCTGTATTACTATTACTATTACCATGCTGATAACTATTACTTTGTAGTACTATTTAAAATTGTGGAAGTGCTTGCTTTGGCAGCACATATTTCTAAAATTGGAATGATACAGAGAAGATTAGCATGGCCCCTGCACAAGGATAAAATTGGGGAAAGTAATGCCTCCCATATTCTTTTTCCCAAGTATTGCTTTAGCTATTCGTGGATGTTTATTGTTCCAAATGAATTTCAGAAGTGTGTGAACCACTTCTTTGAAAAAATGTCATAGGTATCTTTAGAGGGATTGAATTAAATCTGTACAATGCTTTGGGGAGTATTGCCATTTTAATGATATTAATCCTGCCTATCCTTTAGCAGGGTATGTGTCTCCATTTTTTTATGTCCTCTCTTATTTGTTAAAGCAGGCTTTTGCAGTTTTCTTTGTATAGTTCATTCACCTCTTTAGTTAAGTTGACCCCAAGATATTTGAGTTTGTGGGGCACTAATGTGAATGGGATTGTTTTTTATAATATCCATTTCTTCTTTGTCATTATTAGTGTATAAGAAGGCCATTGACTTTTGAGTGTTAATTTTATATCCTGTTACTTTGCTATATAAATCTATTGTTTCTTTTAGACAGGGTCTTTAGAGTTTTCTAAATATATTATTGTGTCATCTGCAAACAGTGAGAGCTTGACTTATTCCTTTCCTATCTGGATGCCCTTGATATCTTTTTTTGGAAGGGCATACCTATTTGATGCTCAGGGGTTACTCCTGGCTAAGCACTCAGAAATTGCCCCTGGCTTGGGGGGTCCATATGGGACACCAGGGGATCGAACCACGATCCTTCCTTGGCTGGTGCTTGCAAGGCAGATACCTTACCTCTAGCGCCACATCTCCGGCCCCATGGTATCTTTTTCTTGCCTAATTGCTATGGCAAGTACTTTCAGCACTTATTTTAAATAGGAGTGGTGAGAGAGGGCAGCTCTGTCTTGTACCAGAATTTAGTGGAAAGGATTTTAGTTTATTTCCATTGACGATAATATATGCCTTTGGCTTGTAGATTGCCTTGACTATATCGAGAACGATTCCTTTCATTCCCATCTTGCTGAGAGTTTTTATCAAGAATGGGTGTTATTGAATGCTTATCGAATGCTTTCTCTGCATCTATTTGCCAGAATTTTGTTGAGGATCTTTGCATTTGTGTTCATCAGAGATATTCGTCTGTGATTTTCTTTTTTGGCAGCATCTCTGTTGGTTTTGATACCAAGGTGATGTTAGCTTCATAGAAACTATTTGGAAGTGTTTCTATTTCTTAAATTTTATGAAAGAGTCTTAAAAGGATCAGTAGAAGTCCCTCTCAAAAGGTTTGAAAGAATTCATTATTGCACCCATCTGGGCCTGGGCTTTTGTTTTTAGGAAGACTTTTGATCAGCATTTAATTTCCTCAATAGCGATGAAGCTTTTTAGATATGCTACCTCATTCTTATTTAGCCATGGAAGGTTATAAGAGTCCAAGAATTTGTCCATTTCTGCTAGGTTCTCATGTTTCATGGCAAAGAGTTTCTCAAAGTAGTCTCTGATTACTCTTGGAATCTCTGCAATGTCTGTAGTGATCTCCCCTTTTTATTTCTAATCCGGTTAATCAAGTTTCTCTCTTTCAATTTCTTTGTGAGTTTTGCCAGTGTTTTATCAATCTTGTTTATTTTCCAAAGAACCTACTTTTGCTTTTGTTGATCTTTCAGATTGTTTTCTGGATTTCTACTTCATTTATTTATGCTCTAAGCTTTGTTATTTTCTTCTGCCTACCTAATTTTGGTTTCATTTGTTGATCATTTTTTTAATTTTACAAGCTGTGTCATTAAGCTATTTATGTAGGCCCCTTATTCCTTCATGATGTGTGCTTGCAAAGCTATAAATTTTCCTCTCAGTATGGCTTTGGCTGTGTCCTATGAATTCTGATAATTTGTGTCTTTATTGTCATTTGTTCCCAAGAATTTTTTGATTTCCTCTTTTATTTCATCTCTGACCCATGGTTTTTTCAGTAGTAAGCTGTTTAATTTCCAGGTTTTAAAGTTTTTTCTCTCTGTCCCTTTGTAGTTCACATCTAATTTCAGTGCCTTGTGATCAGTGAAGTTAGTCTGCACGTTTTCTATATTCTTGATTTTATAGTGATATGTTTGATGTTCAGCATGTGGTCTATCCTGGAGAATGACCCATGTACATGGAGAAGATTGTAAATCCAATTTTTGGCGGATGGAGTGCCCTAAATATATCTTCTATCCCACTCTCTTCCATTTCTCTTGTTAGAACTAGTATATTTTTGTTGGGTTTTAGTCTGATTGACCTATCAAGGGGTGACAGTTAAAATCTCCCACAATTATTGTGTTGTTATTGATATCTTTTTCAGATTTGTCTACAATTGTATTAAATGCTTTGCTGGTCCCTCTTTGGATGTGTATATGTTCAGGAGTGTTATTTCTTTCTGTTGAATATATCCGTTGATTAATACAAAATGTTCATCTTTGTCCCTTACAACTTTTCTGAGTATAAAGTTTGTGTCATCTGATATTAGTATGACTACTCTACATTTTTAAGGGTGTTGTTTGCTTGGGTGATTTTCTTCTAGACTGAGATTTTGAGTTTGTTTGTTCTGACTATGCAGGTGTGCTTCTTGTAGGTAGCAGAAAGTTGGATTTAGTTTTTGCCACTGTGTCTCTTCACTATTGCATTTAGTTCATTGACATTCAGAGAAATAATTGTCGTGAAATTTAGTGCTATCTTTGTTTAGAATTTGGTTTGTCTGTTGGTCAGTCTTTCTTTTAAGGCTGGTTTTGAGACTGTAAAGTTTCTGAGCTGTTGTTTGTCTGTGAAGCTATGTATACTTCCTTCAAACCTGAAAGTGAGTTTTTCTGGGTGCTGTATTCTAGGTGAAGCAGTTATTTCATTGAGTTTTGTCACTATGTCCCACCACTACCTTCTGGCCTTGAGTGTTTCTTGTGATAGGTCTGCTGTAAATTTCAAGGATATTCCCCTGAATGTAATTTTCCTTTTCTGATCTTGCTGCTTTCAGTTTTCTGTCTCTATCTGTGGGATTCATCATTGTGATTAGGATGTGTCTTGGGGTGCTTTTTCTTGGGTCTCTTTTAGCTGATACTCTTAGGGTGTGCAGGATTTGGTCACAAGTATCCTTTAGCTCTGGTAGTTTCTTTGTATTGATGTTCTTGACTGTTGATTCTTCTTGGAGGTTTTCTTCCTGCATCTCTGAGACTCCAACAATTTTTAAGATGTTTCTGTTGAGCTTATCAAAGACTTCTATTTTTATCTGTTCACATTCCTTGAACAATTTTTTCATCGTCTGATCATTTGTTTCAAGGCTTTTTTCCAATTCCTTCTGCTGTATGGACTTGTTTTGCATCTCATCTTCTAGCCCACTGATTCTATCCTCAGCTGCTGTTACCCTGTTGGAGGGGCTTTCCAATTAGTCTACTGAGTTTTTCAGACTTGTTATTTCATTTTGGAGTTTTCTGATTTCTATCTTCATATCCTCTTGATTCTCATTAGTGTTTCATTCAACTTGATCTATGCTTTCTTTGAGTTCTGTGAACATTGTCCATATTTCTTCTCTAAACTCCATATCTGAAAGACTAACTAGGTGGTTGGCTGTTTTCAGGACATCAGAGTTGCCATATTTGTTCTCCATGCCTGGTGTTGACTTGTGTTCTTTCCCCATTGTCACACTTGTATTGTGGGTTTTTCTACGTGTTGTGGTGATATTAATCAGTTATATGAAGCTTCGTGGTTGCACTCTCTGGCTCCACCCTTTGTGGGCAGGTCGACTCACCTCCAAGGCTCAGGGAAGAAAGCCACACAAGATCAAATCTTAGGCCAGAGCAAGCAGAGAAAAGTCCAAAGATGTCTGTTGTGCTTCAGATATACTTAAATACATTTTCTAATATATTATGGTTCAATAATTTTTTGATGAAATATGTTCTTTAGCATTTATATTAATGGTAGCATTTATTTGTAAACTATAATTTGTATCAGTCAAGGCCTTTATTATTGTTATGGAAGCATGATAGCTACAGTTTATCAGCCTAATTAGACAGATTTTTTTTTATTCTAACATCTAGAACATTATTGTTCCTTTGGGTGTCATGCCTCTAAGTGTGAATTTAAAATATGTATATATATATGTATATATATATATATATATATATATATATATATATAATTCTAGGAATTTGTTGTTGTTTTCTGATTCTGAAAACTGGTATATTGAAAAATTCTGAAAAAGATTTTTTTGTTAATTTTTGAAAACAGCCTGACTCATAGAATACTTATTAAAGATGTTAGATTTTCTTAGTCTTTTCTTTTTCAACTATTTACATTTCTACTTTGTACTGTTATTTCTATAGCTATTATTTCAATTCACCAATTCACACTTCTTCAATATCTAATTGACAAACATTTTCATGAATCTCTGATTTGAATGTTTTTATTCATTATCCTTTTATTAGCTACTTTTCAAACTATGTGTGACCAACTCCTAGCCTATTTCTTAACATATTTATATATTTGTGTTAAAATTTAATTTACTTTTTGTTTTTGTATTTTCAAATGGTAATGAGTTTGTTTACTCATTGTACTTTTTCTGTTTCAGACAAAATGTGCTTTGGAATATTATTTATGGTAAATCTTCTAAGTCTTTGCTAGAATTATTTTGTTCAGAGCTGATTTGTGAGTTCTTCCTTCAGGTACTTGAGGAATGGAACCAGTATGAAATAATTCAAAAATAATTTTACCTTAAGATACTTTCAGCCAGGTCTCATAAAATTGCAACCTGCAGAACAAATTCAATCTGCTGCCTGTTCTTATAAATAACATTTTATTTGAACACAATCAATCCTTGGACTGCGTTTTTCATAATGTCAGAATTGAGTGGTTCAGAAAGATCACATAGTCTACATACTCTAAAGTATTTACTGTCCGTTCCTAAAAATATACTTTTCTAGCCACTGTTTTTTATTGTAAATGCAGTATTAATCTTTATGTATTTTACCCAAACCTTTCAAAGGTAGGTTCCTTGATTTTCATGGCAAACTTGTTCACTTATTTCTTTTAAAAGGGATGGTGAAACAATATATTCACCATTTATCTTCAGTTTATTCATGAAAGGATTCAAATTGCACTTGTGTTGAATTTAATTTACCATTGCACTATTTTAGGATTTTATCTCATAATTAATGCATCTATAATTTTTAAAAAGTTAAATTTTATCCCTTCAAAAGTAAATTTAGGGGTAGAGAAATAGTACAGTAGAGAGGCTGCTTGCCTTACGCTCTGCCAACCAAGATTCGATCTTATTGTAACATCTAGAACATTCTTTATAGAATGGTTTAGCATCCCATATGTTTCTCACAGTGTCACTCAGGAGTAATTCTAAATGCAAAGCCAGAAATTATCCCTGAGAGGCCAAAAAATATTTAAATAAAACATCTGATAATGAACAAATTTCAACACTTATTTATCAATTTGTGCTTTTACAAACATGATTTACCATGTAGTTCATACTACAGATTTTTTCCACAGAAAAATTTATTCATGATTGTTATATTACAGTTATATTGTTATATTACAGTTATACATTTCACAAGTGCTCACTTCTCAAAGTTTTAGGGTCAATTTAGTATTTTATAATTATTCAACAATTTCTGTATAAATTTTCCTCTCAGAAACAGGATTTGGGGGCCTGAACAATAGCATGTCTGCTTTGCACGCAGCCTACGCAGGACCAAACTGTGGATTTCTGAGCACAGAGCCAAGAATAAGCTCTGAATGCTGCCAGTATGGCCCCTAAACCAAAAAACAAAAACAAAAACAAACAAAAAATAAACCAACAAAAATCAAAACAGGATTTGATTTAGGGATCATCACAAGTCATACTTGTTTGCATATGTTGTCACTTAAACCTACTGGCTTTTGATTTAGAATGCTAGACATATTTTACAGTTATCACTTTCTAGTTTGTGACATTGTTTAATTACATAATCACCTTAAAACCCAATTTTATCTTAGTAAAATGCAGATAAGAACCACTTGGTAGGTATTTTTACAATGAAAATGAAGCTTTGTAAAAAATACATGTGTTTATCTAATGTTTCTTAATAAAAATAAGTAGTTTTTAAAATGACTTAATTTAATTTATTAATTTTAATTTAATTTTATTTAAATCATTGTTATTTACAAATTCTTCATACTTTATTTCAGACATACAATGAATCAGAGCCAATCCCATAACCAGTGTCTACCTCGCTCCACCAATGTTTCTAGGGTACATCCTATACCACCACCCTTTCCCCTCTGGCCTGCCAGTCAAACAGGCCCATTTTAAGATTAGAGGGTTATAGTTTGGGTATCTTGAGTCTATTGTTGACTTTGGATTTGATATTTAGTTCTGTCTCTTTTTATCTGCACCAATGGACTTGAGACTGACTACTTGGCCTCTGGTCTCCATCCTTTCTTTTTTTGCCCATCTTAATTTTATAGAAAAATGCAGTATATGAAGTAAAACAAAATAATTAATGTTCCATGGTTCTATGAAAAAGGTGAGAGCCCCACATTAAAAGATAAAAATGTGGTGGCAGATTTTTTTTTTTGCGTAGATACAGCAAAAGTTGGGGGGAATTTTTTTGGCCTTAAAAGAGGGTGTCCCTACTCATGAAACATCCTGCCATAAGACCATAATCACTTATCTGTTTTTGGACATCAAGGTTGATTCCAAGTCTTAGCTATTTTATGCAGTGTTACAATGAATGAATGTACATACCTTCTTTTGGATGAATGTTATTCTATCCTAAGGATAGATACCCAAAAGAGGGATTTCTGGGTCATATGGCAGTTCAAGTTGAATTTAGTGAGAACCCTCCATACTGTTTACAGAGGCTTTGGATAAGACAGCATCTCCACCAGCAGTAGATGAGAGTTCCTTTCTCACCACTTCCCCGCCAACGGAGGCTGTTTTCAGTATTTTCGATATGTGCCATCCTCTCTGAGAGAGTGGGAAAGTTTTCTGCTAATATCTCTCTAACCACTTGTTCTTCCTTTCTCTCTTTTTCCCCCCTTCTGGTATTCATATAATTCAGAGATTATTTCTCTTGTCTTTGTTAATTAGATATCTTACATTTTCTTCTATAATTTTTTTCTTTTCTTTTTGACTTCTTTATCAATGCTGGCTTGTAATTTGTCTTCATGTTCAACTATATAGTGCTCTGCCTGTATGATTCTACTACTATTCCTTGATAACGTGTTCTTTAGTTCCTTCAATTACATTTGTATGTATGCCCTCATATTCTGAAAAAGCTGTTTTGAGTTGTTTGAAATACTAGTTTATTTATTGCTTAATTTTATTGGCTTAATGCCTTCTTGATATCTGTTGCTAAAACATTAAGTGTTGATTTTAGATCCTCACCAAACATGCTCACGCATTTTGATGGGATTTGAGATATGCCTAGGTTTCAAGCCCTAACCACAACTGCAGTTGACCTCTAGTCTCTCTATTTGTTCTTTGCATTAAGTGGGTTGGAATGGTGAAATATCAGATTCTCTGTTACTTAAGAATGTGATCTATAGTATTGATTATACCAAAGGTAGCTACAAGTACATCTGACTTTCAGTTATATTCCTAAGTATGCAGAATTATTTTAGTATGTTAAAAATAAACCTGAAAATGTTGACTAGTTATTCAGTTTGATCAACTGAGTTATGAGGCTATATACTGTCAGAGAAAATGAAGTGGTAGGACCTACCTTCTGAAAATTGAAGATATAAATTGGAATGAGAGAACAGAGGAATATTAGCATGGGCATCTTTGGGACCTACAAGCCTAAAAACGGGAGTGATGATGTAGGTGGCATTGGGAATCTAAGCTTGGCGGTTCATATCCATAAGTCAGGTATCACCCATATTAAGATAAACCTATGATGAGAGGGCAGAGGGATATCAGGTCAGGTGACTTTTGGGCTTACAGCTTGAAAGGGGAGAGATGGCTCAGGTGGCATGGGAAGTCCAAGGCTTGAGATTTAACTCTGCAGTCAGGTTCTGCTGCTAGGATGATGTACCTGGGATGATAGGGAAGATGAAGTTAGGTATGTGGTTTTTAACATTGACAAAATAGAGTTGGTATAGGTGGCATCGGAAATCTGAAGTGTGAATATCTGCTCCAGAAATCAGGTCCACCTCCTAGCATGACACACTTATGATTAGAGGGCTGACAGCATTCTGGATGGGAAACTTTTGTACCTATCTCTTTGAAAGGGGAGTGACAGCACAGGTGAATGGGGTGTTTGGGGCATGGATGGAGTGGTGAGAATCAAATCAGTGTGAGTTCTGTGTAAGAAATTGCCCTATTCATTATAATGTCTCTCCAATCTCCCATGATTCTTTACTGCAATGCAAAATTAGATAAATCAATAAATGGAATCATAAAATATAAAATAAAAGGAAAACATTGCTCTTAATTGAACTCATTCCCAAATTGATGACATGCAAGTAGCAAAGTTTACATTCTCATACCTAGAGGACTATTTTTAGTGGATGATAAATTTGTTCTCAATTACTATAAATTTCAGGTCTAATAATGAAGGTCCAATTGTGAAACTGGGTGATGTTTTACATTCTAAATACTTCAGCCATTTATTATTGAGCTTCCTTATTAAAAGTAACATAAATCAATAAAGCCTTGCTAAGTATTTCATCTATTAGGGCTATAAAATACTTTATGCTTTCATAAATGTTAATGAAAGAGAATAAGCAAATGTCACTAATAATAAATTAGAGTTTTGAAAGGCAATGATATGCAGCTTAGTGCTTTAAATCATGTAATTTCGAGGCCAGAGAGATAGCACGGAGGTAAAGGCATTTATTTGCCTTGCATGCAGAAGAACGGTGGTTCAAATCCTGGCATCCCATATGGTCCCCTGAACTTGCCTGCCAGGAGCGATTTCTGAGCATAGAGCCAGGAGTAACCCCTGAGCATTGCCGGGTGTGACCCAAAAACAACAAAATAAAATCATGTAATTTCTTTGTTTTTATTTTTTAATGAATATATAGACTATATTTATATAGACCTTATATATATATATATATATATATAACTTAAATACTTAAATTCAGGCAGTGTTAAAACATTGTATAGAAATTAGCAAATTAAAAAAAAAGAAATTAGCAAATTATTTGGTACACAAATATACTACTGTAAGTAGAGATTGGAGATACATTATAATGGATTGGTCACATTAAATCTATCCACATTTATGACATGTTTCTTTATAAATATGTATATATAACTTTATTTATTAAAGATATATATCTTTATTTATGCACCATGATTACAAACATGTTTGTAGTTTTTTTTTTTTTTTTTAGGGTTAGGGTGAGGGTTCATTTGTAGTTTCTTGATGTAATAGAATGTAATAGAAACTCTTAATGTCCACAGTGTATCTTTGTTTCTTCAGGATTGAGATTTTTGTCGTGTGTAATCTTCTCTATAGTGAAATTATATTCCTTTTCAAGGTTCACATCATTCAGGAGTAATTATTAACTTGAGTTATACAGTAATAATATTAATGGGTTCTATGCTGATTTATGCGTTTTACTCAGTGGTCTGCAACCTTTTTGTCCAACTGAGCCAAATCTCGCCAAAACCATGATTGAAATTTATTTTGAGAGCCACACAGGGACGCGCACTGATAGAAGCTAGGAGCAGAGTCCTGACTTCTCGAGCGGGCACACAGAAGAGCCAAATTCAAAGTGTAAAGAGCCACATGTGGCTCGTGAACAGCAGATTGCCGACCACTGAGTCTAGATTATTTCTCTCAGAATCACTGTTTTGTATCCTTTTTGCATACAGAAGGCTCATCACTTTTCTAATAAATTGCCACAAACTCAGTAACTTAAAACAGCACACTTTTATTATTTTATGATTCTTAGAATCAGGAATCTATGAAGGATATTATTAGATACAATAAACGTGATAGGAGGATTTTGTTATTTTTGAGACTCTAGTGAAGAACATGGTGCTCTGTCTTTTGCAATTTTAGTGATCACCTGAATTCATTATGTTTAAAAGGCCGAGAAAGCTAGGGCCCAAATGAGATTCTGAAAATTGGAATGGGAGCCTCTTCTCGATATGCAAGTATTTATATCGCAAATATTGATATTTTTTGTGATAACTGAAGCATAAAGAAGTTAAGGCACTTGGTCCAGGGAGATAGTACAGAAGGCAAATCATTTGCTTTGCATATGGCCAATCTAGATTTGATGCCTGGCAGTACATATAGTCCACTGAGAATTTTCAAGAATGATTCCTGAGCTTAAAACCATGAAAAAACTTGAGTACTGAGAGATGTAGCTTAAAAGTCATTACTCTCACCAAAATTTAAAGAAAGCTTGCTAATACACAAAAGTAGTAAGAGGAGAAGCAGTTCTAATAACCTCATGTATAGCATCCTTAAAAATAGCAAGACTTTTCTGCTTTAGAGATTTTCTTTTCTTTTCTATTTTTTGTTTACATCATTTGTATTGAGGCCAGAGTGATAGCATAGCAGGTAGGGCATTTGCCTTGTACTCAGCCGACCCAGGTTCAATCCCAGGTATCCCCAGCCAGCTAGGATTAATTTCTGAGTACACACCAGGAATAATCCTGAGCATCACCAGTTCTGGGCCAAACACAACCCCCCTCCCCCCAAAAAACCCTATATTGGGTTAGTACATGAGTATTGAAAAGCTATTTTATTGAATGTATATAAAATATGCAAAATACTTGTAAATAAAATTAATCCCAAATAGGGCAAATAATCAATAAATTGGTAATCTAATAGGATATTTTAAACTATATCATTAGTGTTTATTAATTACCATTATCATGTATATAGATACATTTAAAAATTCATTCATTTGGCTGAGTTGGCTAATTAAGCTTAATCCATTTTTCAATTCCTTTGCTATCTGCTTGATGAGTCATGAGCTATATTTTTTCAATTTTCTCTGTACTACTAATGATGCTCAGTAATCATGCTAATGATCTTTAAAGGAATAGTGTAGAGGTGCAACTTGACAGAATCCATCCCCAGGTGAATGGGTCTGAAGCAGGGGCAAAAAAAAAAAAAAAAAGAAAACAAGATAGACATAAGAGAGAAAAGCATGGCATCAGCGGCTTCCAACCTCATGAACTAGAGCCTGCTGACCTCCCCTCATGATCTTAATTGTTCAGAGTCTTTCTAGTTGGAGGGAAGGGCAGACTTTCTTAATAGACCAAAGTACCACTCTAATGGTAATTAGGTCTAGTTGAGTTTTTACATCTTAAAAGGGGTGGGTGAAGAGAAGAGGAAGCTAGGGCAAAGTTTCTGTGGATAGTCTTCCTCTGGGAGAGATCGAAGACAAAAGAGTGAATATGGGACCCCCATTAGCAAGGCAGTCAGGTTAAGAGTCCTTAAATCATCTCTTTCTGCCACACTATCACTTTCTAGCTGAACTTTTATTTCTTGGATGTTTTCATATAGTATATTTGAAAATAATATTCATGTCTACATTTTAGTATAATTATTTTAAATCATTTTATGCTTTCTAGCTTGTGAGAGCTCTTTAAATGTCTTTTACTTTTAACTTAACCATGAAGTTTGAGAATGAGTACCAGTAAAGTACTGTATCAGACTTGAATGGCTTATGACCCTCTCCCATATTTTGCTCCTTTTTAATGACTATTTTTCATAAGTCAGCATTTGAGTAGTAGCTCTCTAATATGGATAAAGTCCCACACAATTGTCATTGATTTCTTCTTCTTCCACTACTGTACCTAAAACAGCTTCTATCTTCAGAAGCTGTCATCTCTACATAAAGTCTCGTCTATATATAATGTGTTTTTCATTTTGTGTAGGAATATTTGGATATGCTTGGCCCTTACACTCTAACAAGAGAAAATGCGTGTTTTCTTGATAGTTTTGGTATAAACTAATAAAAGTGCTTAGATATATCTATTATAGCTTTATGATAACATAGCCTAGAAATTGAAGCCCAATTTAATTCGGTATGTCAAATATATTACCTACTACTAAAAATGAAGAACCTAGTTCTGACACCCAATATTTTAATCTTATTTATTATTGTTGTTCTTATTGTTTCAAAATTATCAAGAGGTTCATGTTTCTACAACTTTAACCAAATGTCATTTTCATTTTCTCCTTTAATCTTTAGAAAAAGAATAACTCGGTGTCTATACGCACTGTATTTTGCATGTATTTGCCTTCACATACTTTTGAAAATCTAGTTTTAATTTAGGATTATAAAATTTTATTGCTAAATTTTAATAGTTATGTACTTAACAAGTGAATGCATAAAATTTAGCTTTTATAAAAGTTTAATAGTACTCTTGGAATATATGCATAAGAAATAAGGATACCAGGTTATATTTTTCTGACCCTTTTAAACAAGGAATATTTATTCATACATATTTTTATCTAGAGCTAACTATGTTCCAATGATATGCATATTATATCCTTAGTACTTATTTCTTAGTCCTTCTATGAATCAAAGATGAATAACTACAATAATGAATCTAATAATTTGTTGTATATTGGGATAAAATGAAAATAGTTTGGTGACTATTTCTTAAAACTTGTGTTTAAAATTCAATTAATTGTTGAAACACAGTCACCATGTTTGTACTGGGCCATAGATTAACTCCTTTCTTGAAAAAGATGTAAACCAAGCCATGTAAAATAAAGGGTACATTGACCACTCAGCAGAAAGCTGGCAATCTCAGGAGGAGAGGTTGGGTCAAGTCCTGCCCTGCCAAAGCCATGTTTGTGCATCCATCACCCATAATTGCTGCTTTGCTATGGCTTTGCCCCACTGCTCCTGCTCCTCTGAGATTTTCTCCAGAGACACCAATCTGAACTTAATTTAAGGTATGCCTGTATTTGGGCTGATATCTACTGTACTCTGGGAGCGAGTGTAGGCACCATCCCCTTAACTATCTTGTGCTTCTTGGAGAACTGGCAGTCATAAATCTCACTCATAAAAGCCACAGTATCAGTGAAGTAGTTTGAATTTGTGGACTGTGAGGCCACTAACAGCTGCACAACTTCATTTGTTTAATATTGTCATCCTCATAGGGACATATCAGTTTATAAACCCATGTGTAACTGAAATTATTGAATGTTTAAGAACAAATGAAGTAACAGAATGAACAGCTAGTAGGAAAAGCTTACGAAACTTTCTTATAATGACTTAATGACATTATCGATACAATAATTTCATAAATTTGGTATAACAATAGATTTTAGAATCTGTTTTTAACTAATATGTTATTAGTTTAAAGATAAATAATGAGATGTAACTGAAAGAGAAGAAAAGCACGTCCTTAAAATCTTAGCTATATTCCAATTAAGTGCTTAGCAGAAAATATGGCACAATCAAATGCAAAATCAAAGATATTTTAGAAATGGAATATGAATATATAAATGATCTATGTACAAAGTAGAATGTTCAAATATTTATTGGAAAAAAGTCATAATTCACAAAGATGGGGAAATGCCAATAACTGCAGCCTTTAATAAAATAACATCATTGAGTTTTACTTTAAGCTATAAAAATAGTGGAGATAATTCTATAAAATATCTGTATAATCCAATAGAAGATGCTTTGTGGAACAGGGAAATTTATTTAATTAGTTTCTCTCTTTTTCTTCCTTTCTTTGAACTCATATTTTATTCAGAAAGTATAGCGAGGTACCATGTTATTTATATTTAGGAACAAACCTTTTATTAAAGTAAATCCCTGTATATGGAGGTAGTTTTCTTCCTTAGGACAATTAATTAATAGAAAAGAAAATAATATGCCACAGAAACTAGTAACATAGAAAAGGTTAATAATATTGCTCTAAGAAGGGACCAAAACAATGATTCATATGCTTAAGTTTTAGAATAAAAGAAATACAAGAGAATTTTCAAAGAAGAGTTAAGAAAGAAAGAAGACCATGATGTCACTAGGCTGTTTGATATATTTGGGATATTGATTTCTTGATTAGATTCCACATATTTCATAACTAATTTGGGTCTTCAGCACAGATTTAGTAAAATATTTATTTCTTCAGACCTCAATCTCATACCCTATATTTAGAAATTCACACTTGTTTAATAGGATAAGCAGTTTTATTCCTAATTACATTTAGCATCACTTTTGCCATATCATTTCCATATTACTTTTCTCTATCTCTAAATACTTACATAGATGTGTTGTAGTAGCAAAAGCTGTGTTAAAAACTCTTGAAATTGTGTTGTTTTTAAACACAATTGACACATCTTAACATTGATTTAATATTAACTAATAACATCAACAGTTATTGCTCAAAATGTATAAATCTACATGAAGTTTCTGACATTTGGAGCTATTGAAGTTTAATAATGGGAATAATAAAACTGTTACTGAAATATAGTTACTAATTCCTAGATATGTAAGATTCATTCCTGCTTTTCATTGTTTCTGAAGTATATTTTCTAGAGTATACAGGAAAGGAATGAAATTGCCCATTAATAAGATACAATGGGATTGCTAAAATAAGAGCACAATAAGTTGGTGACTGAACAATACAAATGCCATCAGAAGTAATTAATGAATTCCCATACTTGCATGTTTAGTTAAAGTACTGGATAGTTTGTATTAGTAAAAGCTATTTGGATATTTGTATTCAAAATAGCTCTATTGACTACTATATAGTTAATAAGAGTATATGTTGTTATTAAGGGGGTTATTATTATTAAATGTGTGCAAGCCTAACCTAATACAAATGTTTCTTTGAAATTGCAAAAGACATTTAAAAAAATTTATTAGGTATGGGGGGGGGAATCTATTAGGTGTATTCTTTGAAAATGATAAATTTGAAGAATTAGGCTTGACAGTAGTTCAAATATTTTCACTTGGATTTGATTATCTTACAATAAGGCCACTGCTATGGGCTTCTTGCTTATATTTTCAAAACCGTCGACTTAATTAACTTTGTTTTCAAGATCAGGAATATTCTATGGATGGAGTTGAAAGCATGTTTCTTATTGTTGCTTTGCAAATAATCGAAAGGTTTTAACTATATAAGTGCATATTTTGTTTTGTGTTTTATATATGATATAACCTAGGGCATGATGAAAATATCTTTGTCTTTGAAATATGCTAAAATATTTTGAAAGATTATACTGATTTACAAGCTTGAAAGATTGATCTGTTCAAGGCTAAACACATGAATAAAAATTATTTTTATGTTTAACATTATTTCAACCACTTTCACTGTGTGTCCTGAAGTATGACACATAGTTGAATAAACTTGGCTATTACAATTTTAGTTGACGTTTGTAATTGTGCTTCACCTATTTACATTTTAATGTTATGCATTATCATGCTTGAATTCATGCTTGAATATCATAGCAAATTTTACAAGCCCTTTTCTATAAAACAATCACCAAATAAGTTATCTAAATCTTTTTAATAAAAAAAGTGTTCTTGATTTCAGAAGAATGAATCCATGTTCATATAAATTATACAAAGAGGTCAAAAGAAACACATAAAATAATTATATCTGGTAATTATATATACTTTCTTTAGAAAGTAATGCTAGTGTAGTTAATACCATGTTGATTAATAAAATTGTAAAATTAATAAGTTAATAAAGTTGTTAATTTTCATTCATGCACATTTGACATAATTTATGTTGTGGTACAATGTTTATGTAATGCTTTTTTTTTTTTTTGGTTTTTGGGCCACACCCGGCGGTGCTCAGGGGTTACTCCTGGCTGTCTGCTCAGAAATAGCTCCTGGCAGGCACGGGGGACCATATGGGACACTGGGATTCGAACCAACCACCTTTGGTCCTGGATCGGCTGCTTGCAAGGCAAACACCACTGTGCTATCTCTCCTGGCCTATGTAATGCTTTTAAATAAAAATTTAATGTTCAAAGCTAAGTGAGACTATCTTTGCAAGGTATATCCTAGGGAAGGTAGCATGAAATTTTATCTGAAAAAACTGAGGTTGGTATAGGAGAAAAATATATGTGAATGACAAGGGCTAAAGACATTGCCTTATAAATGGCAAATTAGTGTTTTAAAAGATATATAATCAAAGAGCTATTTGGTCGATTGGGAGAATCTCAGGAACTAAACAATAAAATACACATTGAAATGTATGGCTCAAAAATGAATGGCCGGTAGACTGCAGGGGAAGAGTAACATATTGATTCAAAGATAAGGATACCAAATACATGGGCCGGAGAGATAGAATGGAGGTAGGGCATTTGTCTTGTATGCAGAAGGATGGTGGTTTGAATCCTGGCATCCCTTATGATCCCTTGAGCCTGCCAAGAGCGATTTCTGAGCATAGAGCCAAGAGTAACACCTGAGCACTGCTGGGTGTGACCCAAAAACCAAAAACAAAAAAACAAAAAACAAACAAACAAAAACAAACAAACAAAACAAAAACAAAAGGATACCAAACTTGAGCTTGAAGTACAAACCAGAGTACAGGAGACTAAATAGTTACTTGGCTGTATATAGAATCATCCTGTATTTAGTTTGCATTTTGAACCACAATTGGGAAAATAAAAAAATTAATAACTAATGAACAGTAGTGTCAGAAAACTTTATCACAATGAAATATATCATATAAAGTAACTCAGTGTATATAAGACAAATATAATTTTAAAGTGGAAAATTTATTAAGAACTTTAGATTAATTATATTTAAAAACTCAGTTTATTTTTGGAGCCAGAGCAATGCCACAGCAGTAGGGCATTTGCCTTGCAAGAGGCTGATCTAGGACAGACGTCGGTTCGATTCCCCAGTGTCCCTTTTGGTCCCCCAAGCAGGAGCCATTTTTGAGCACCTAGCCTGGAGTAATCCCTGAGCATCACCGGGTGTGGCCCAAATACTCCCCCCCCCAAAAAAAAGAAAGAATGAAAAAGAAACTAAGTTTGTTTTTATTTTATTTATTTTATATTAGCTAGCTACAGAGACAAATTAAAATAAAATATGGCTCTAGGTAGCCCCTGGATTTTTAGTTAATTAGCCAGAGGTTAAGAGCAAGGGTTTGAGGCAGTTCTTCTCCTTGGGCCCTGCGGTGCTTGGGAGCCCTGGGCCACCTTACCTTGTGCTCCAGGATCTCTAGTGTTACACAGGGCAAATACTCAGGGGCATGTAATGCATGCTGAGCTTTAATTTCTTTTATTTCTGGGTTAACGTTTTTGTTTGTTTGTTTGTTTGTTTGTTTTTGGGCCACACCCATTTGACGCTCAGGGGTTACTCCTGGCTATGTGCTCAGAAATCGCCCCTGGCTTGGGGGGACCATATGGGACGCCGGGGATCGAACCGCAGTCCTTCCTTGGCTAGCGCTTGCAAGGCAGACACCTTACCTCCAGCGCCACCTACCCGGCCCCTGGGTTAACGTTTTTTAATGTAGAGTTTCAATATGTTTGCTGTCAAGATAATTCAAATATTATATTTAGATTAGTTTGTCCAAGTGTAAATGATTCAAAATAGGTAATAGATAAAAGAGGAAGTACAGCATCTCCATATTTACTAAATTATAAGGTATATTCATCTTACTCAGCTATTATAGGAAGTGTTTTGATGTCATCAACGTAAATAATTGATTATGAAATGCATATATTTAGTACCTGGTTCTGTCTTTATTTTGAACATGTTGAACATATATTTGGCTAAATAAATAGAAAACTATTTTTGTGCTTAAACATTGGAATAAAACTTAATGGTGGAAGGTTTTATTAAAAACATCTGAATATGTACTCAAATTAGGGGCTGGAGAGATTGTACAAAAGCCAACTCATTTTGATCCCCAGCATTCATATAGTTTTCTGAGCCCCATTAGGAGTAATTCCTGAGCACAGAGTCATGAGTAGCCAGTTGTGCACTCCCCAAAATTTTTGTTTTTGAATCTATGTGTGATGTCCATGGGAACTTCATTTTATAAAATTTATTTTAAAAGACAGAATAAATATGTTATATTTTTTTCCATACCAAGCAGCGTATTACTATAAGAAAGTCAACCAGGATTTTTATTCTTACAGGCATTCAGGTATCTTTAAACTTGATTGTTAGAAATATTTGGCATGAGAAAATAGCATCAATATTAATATCTTCACAGATATATATATATCTATATTTTTTAATTTTAAGAAAAATAAAAGATATTCTTGCAATGATTTTCAGAGACAAAAGAGAGGAAGGCTAGAAGTTCCAGCCCACTACGTGAAGCTCACCACAAAAAGTGGTGAGTGCAGTTAGAGAAATAACTACATTGAGAACTATCATAACAATGTGAATGAATGAGGGAAGTAGAAAGCCTGTCTAGAATACAGGCGGGGGTAGGGTGTGGAGGAGGGAGATTTGGGATTTGGTGATTTGGTGATGGGAATGTTGCACTGGTGAAAGGGGGGGGGTGTTCTTTACATGACTGAAACCCAACCACAATCATGTTTGTAAGCAAGGAGATTTGGGACATTGGTGATGGGAATGTTGCACTGGTGATAGGTGGTGTTCTTTACATGACTGAAATCCAAACACAATCATGTATGTAATCAAGGTGTTTAAATAAAAAAATAAAATAAAAACAAACAAAAAAACAAAAAAAATAAAGATAATAGAAGATAAAAAAAGTTTAGGTTTCTTGATTCTATTGTCATTTCTTTGGATTGGGTATTTAGGTCTGATCATTTTTTTATTTCCACTAAATGCTCATGAGATCACTTTGCCCCTGATACCATTCACATTTTTTTTCTCAATTTGTAAGAAGCCATATAAATATGAGGCAGAACAAGATGATTAATGTTATTTGGTTTTGTTAAAAAAGTTTGTGGGAGCCCCTGTTTAAGAAGCTATAAATATAAAATTAAAAGAAAAAGAGAAAAAGAAAGAAAAAGAGAGAGCTGATGTGGTAAGGTTGTTATTTTTGTTGTTGTTTTTGTTTTTGTTTTGTTTTTTTTGCATAGGCACAGTAAGTAATGAGGAAATTATAAAGGAAATTCCCTTGGCCTAAGAGATACAGGGTGTCTCCACTCTTGAAGCATACTGTCATGAGTCTAACTACAGGCTTCAGACATGTTGATTGTCAAACCCCAAGGTTTTTCTTTTTGGTGCCAGAAAACGTTCTGCTCAGTCGTGGTTGTCAAAGTTAGTCCTCTGTAATTAGAGATCTTGGGTTTTGCACAGATCCTTGGACAAAGCTTAGGATAGAGTCTTTTTGGTCCCAGGAAAAGTTCTGTTCAGTAATGGTTGTTGTAGTCAGTCTTCAGTAATTAGAGATCTTGGCTTTCACACAGATTCTAAGATGGAGTATCTTCTGATTTCTTCTCACCTTTAGGTGATGAGGTAGAGCAACCTGCTCTTACATCAAGTTGTTGCTGTTTCATTTTCAGGATGTCCTATGAATCTACCCTGGCACTAGATGGTGCCGGAACAGTATTAGAGACTCCCCCCAGGAGGGAGGATTTAGTTCCTGATGCTGCTGCAGGGAACTGTGTCAGTTCTAAGGTTGGGATCCAGGGTTTGGGGCTGGATGTCCCCAACAACAACAGTTGTGTCCAATCACATGCAGTCTAAGTTGAGTCCCTAAGACAAATGTTCAGGGTGGAATGTTTCCTGCCCTGTATTATAAAATTTATGGGTTATTATCCCTATTAGATAAGCACTTGTTTCTGTTCATAAGATTTCTCCCTATCAGTGTGCCTATGCAAAAAGGAACAATGTCATATTATATTGTTGGTGGATTTGGGGGTAAAAATGGCAAGCTATAAAACCTCTGTGCCCTAGTTTTGACCTGAGCCTTTATCCCCAGCAAGACTTTTCTAATAGAATTTTGTACTAAGCAGAACCAAAACAAGCA
The DNA here is from genome assembly GCF_024139225.1 of Suncus etruscus. Lineage (NCBI taxonomy): Eukaryota > Metazoa > Chordata > Mammalia > Eulipotyphla > Soricidae > Suncus > Suncus etruscus. Next base: position 95,638,427 of record NC_064848.1, on the reverse strand, counting down.
AAAGAAAAAAAAAAAAAAAGGGATAGAGGAGGTTACCTCTACACTTGGAAATAAACACACTAAGAGTTATATTTATTATGAAAATAAATATACGAAGAAAATATAAATATACCCATTAAATCTTTTGAGACAGTCTTGGGGAAAGGATAAGATCCAGTGCACATTTTCGTCACATAATAGTGGTTGTATTGGGTCTGAGAAATTGTGCAATCATTCTATTTCTATCCCCTTTCCTCTGACTCATTTTGTTCAGCATAAGACTGCATGTATAAGCAAATTTCATTTTCCTAGGAGCTACATAGTATTGAATTGTGTAGATATAGCACCATTTCTTTAGCCACTCATCTGTTCTTGAGCACTTGGGTTATTTTCAGACTCTGAAGATTGTGAGTTGTGTAGGAATGAAGATAGCTTTTCTAAATTGGGTTTTTGGGCTACTAGGGTATACTAGGTATTGCTATGTGATATGGAATCTCAATTTCTAGCTTTTGAAGGTGACTCAATATTATTTTAAACAAAAACTGGACCAGTTAACATTCCCACCATCAGTGAATGAGAATTCCTTTCCCCCACATCTATACCAGTACTAGTTTTCTTGTTTGTGATGTGTGCCAGTCTCTGTAGCTGTGAGATAGTGTCTCATTATTGTTTTGATTTGCATTTCCCTGATTAATCATGTGGAACATTTTTTTCGTGTGTTTTTTTGGCCATCTGTATTTCTTCTTTGAGGAAATATTTGTTCATTTCTTCTCTCCATTTTCTATAGTTTTAGTTTTTGATTTTTGTTTTTTTAAGTTCTACCAGTGCCTTATAGTATTTTGGGGTATTATTTGGTATTATTTGGGTATTTTGGTATTATTTGGATATTAACCATTTTTATAAGAGTATTGTATGTTTTCTTTCTCCTTTTTGTGGACAGTCTTTATATCCTAGTCATAGTTTCCTTTGAAATGCAGAAGTTTATTAGTTTAATGTATCTTTGAGAAGACTAGATTTTAAAGAGTTTATTGGTGTCTTGCACATTTTGGGGAGGTGTGGTCTCTCAAGCCATGTTCAAGAGGTCCTAGGGGAGGAACTGGGGTACCATCCTGCCAATTTTCATCTAACAGATTGGTAATTCAGTGCTTGGTTTGGGGATGGGGTGTTGTTAGGTGTATATTGCTATTCAGACCACTCCAGAAGTGTCTGGAACCTGTAGGCTCTCTAACAGTGTTTGGCCTTCCAGAATCATAGCCAGCAATGTTTGGTAACCTTGTGGTCTGGAGATGGAACCAGTGTCAGCCACATGCAAAGCATAAATTGTATTTCTTACAGTGTCTCTCTTTCAACCCTTGAAATCATTAAGCTTTCATTAGAGTTCTAAATCTATTCATTTTTAAACTAGCAATAGTACATACAGATTATTTAACATTTGACCTCAAATAAATTTATCGACAGTAATAAATTAACATATTCTTATATGAGGTATCTCTAACGGTGATATGTTTATTAATTCATTCCATAATTGGGTCATTGTTTGAATTGATCCTTCTTATTACATACTCTATCATTTTGAGAATTCACACTCTTGGCATAGCAGAAGAGAGCATGAAGGGGGACTATTGCACTTAAAGATGATGAAAATATTGACTAAAAATGGTCGGTGAAAGGAGGAAAATGAAAAAGATGAATGGAAACAGAATTAATGAGAATATTCAAGAGTTCAAATGAATATCTAAAAGTACTGTCAATAACCTCACTGACTTTTTTCGTGACTGTGAATTCATTGTCTGCTACACTACTAGCACAAACAGACTAAATTTAGTTCCCTGCCACTTGTAGCTTACACTGTCATTAGAAAAAACAGAACTTTTCTGATAAAGTATCAAATTGGGTCTCAAGAATAAAATCAAAGCAATGCATATGCCTCTAAAGAAAGCCTCAAAATGTTTGTCATTCAGCTAGTGGTGGGTATATATTAATCTTTTCAGAACTCTAGTAACTTTGTCAGGATCTTTACCTCAAACCTCTGTGTCTAATGAGACACTCTTGGATGGACATGAGTCATTATTCTTAAATTACTATAAAGGTAATTTAGAATATGAGAGACCCACTAGACATGGAGTATTTATGTTTTATGTTTCCCTAATCACTACTACTTTCTTCAGATTCTGAAAAGTGATCTAATGGGAAAGTAAGTTAATTTTAACACTTTTCTTATAGTGGTCAGGATTCATATTGTACTCAGAGATAAAACAGCCAATATGAAAAAATATTGGTCCAAATTGTATTTATCCTTGATTCAGGTAAGTCACAAGGGAGTCACAATCCATTTAGAATATCAGCACAGCCACTGGGCACCTCAATCAATTTAATGCAAAGAGGAAAGAGGGAATCATTAGGACAGCAAAATCAATTCTGGCATCTGTCTCCATACAGACCTCAGGCCAAAACAGATTGAGTATACCAAAAAAAGTGGACAAAGGGGAAATCCCAGATTTCATTCTGCAATTCTTTGGTGCTGTTCCTATTATGTACCTAATGAGCCTTTCATTTTGAATCACAGTACATTACAGCTGCACCTACTCAATTTTTGAAGACCTAAAACTCTGAAATGTAGCAACACACTTACAAGAGGTGATGTATGATTGATTATCATTGTCAAATTATTAATAGAAAGATACCATTCATATTAGAAATATAACATACAGCATTTTATTCACATATTACTTTTGAACTCTGGTTCCAGTTTTTTTATTTTATTTATATTTTTTAATTTTTTTTGGTTCCAGTTGTTACAAAATAAAGTATTACTCAAGAGCTCATACCTTTTTAAAAATATGTAAGTTATTTGTCATAATGTAATTTTAGAAAAATTGCTTCATATTTTGTCATGTAAATTATAACCACAACAAAAATGACAATTCATGTGAGTCCTTTTTCTGTTCAAATATTAAAAGATGTTTGTTATTGAGTCATATTTAATTTTATTTGTACTATATGTGTATCATACATTTTATTATGACAGTACTACCTAGTAATTATACTTTGGCAATAAATATCATATCATATCAATATTGAGACAAAAATTTGTACCTAATCATTATTTTAGACATTTCATGTTAGTAATTAACGATTAGATAAAGCAGGAGTTTTGCACTAGAGTCACACATTTTTTGATACTTAAATTGACATGATATATGCATAAATACCTGTATATATGGAAAACATATTAAACATAATATATAAAGTTTATTCCAATATAGAATATAAGCTATTACTAAAAACTGATAACACAGAAAATTTAGTTATTAAATTTTAAGTTATCTTCCATTCATATGTCCCTACTAATATTTCACTATTGGCATATTTTGTAAATTAGTTTATAATTACAGAGTAAAAAAATGAATCATAACAGATTCAACGCTGTTAAAAAGTTAAGGAAATGTTATTTTTGACAATAGAACCATTTCTAAAAAAAATGTGTATCTCACTTGATTTGTTTGTATTTAAGCCATGATTTAATTGCTAGAATTTTAAAACAAATAAACATATATCTAAAAATTGTTAAATTATATCTTTATTGCCAAAAAAATTTTGTTCATTGCTTAAGCAAGGACAGTGGCTATATGTGTTTCAAAGAAGAAAATCTTGGGTTTAAGAGCATAGATTTAATCCTACTAATCCTGTTTTCATTGTATTTGTAATTAAGTGAAAACCAGTACTAGGCATCTGTGGGAATTAGAAAGTAAGATTTATTTTCAATTAATGCAGTTAAAATGTTAGTATATTTTTGTGACAATTTTTTAGCTTATTATTGTGATATATTGCAGGTTTAACATAGAAGTTTGTGTGTGTGTGTGTGTGTGTGTGTGTGTGTGTGTGTGTGTGTGTGTGTGTGTGATAAATACAAACAATAGGTAGAATATTTGCCTTGCACACGACCATCCAGATTCTATACCCAGTACTCTCTCTGGTCTTCCAGGTCTCCTAGGAGTGATCACTGAGTGTAGTCAGGAACAAACCTTGAACATGGCTGGATGTGGCCTCCAAACAACAAACAGAAAATGGGTTTTCATTTTAAACTGATCAATAGAGAGGTGGAGAGCTAGCACAAGAGGTAGAGTATATGCCTAACAAGTGTCTAATTTCAATATAGTTTATTTTTGGGGGGAGATGTTGGGTCACACCTGGTCGCGCTCAGGGGTTACACCTGGCTCTACACTCAGAAATCGCTCCTGGCAGGCTCAGGGGACCATATGGGATGCCGGGATTCCAACCATCATCCTTCTGCGTCTAAGGCAAATGCCTTACCTCCATGCTATCTTGCTGGCCCCTCAATATGAGTTTTTGTTGTTGTTGTTGTTTGGGCCACACCCGTTTGATGCTCGGGTTACTCCTGGCTAAGCGCTCAGAAATTGCCCCTGGCTTGGGGGGACCAAAATGGACTCTGGGGGATACAACCACAGTCCTTCCTTGGTTAGCGCTTGCAAGGCAGACACCTTACCTCTAGCGCCACCTCGCCAGCCCCTCAATATGAATTTTAAGAGGAGTTTAATAATTGCTTTAGAATTACAGAGAGATAAGACTTAGTTCAGGATCTCCTTTTATGATAAAAGCACTAACGTGATATTCTTAGAAAAGTCCACTTTCAGGGCCGGAGAGATAGCACAGAGGTAAGGCGTTTGACTTAGAAGCAGAAGGACGATGGTTCAAATCCCGGCATCCCACTTGGTCCCCAGAGCCTGCCAGGAGCGATTTCTGAGCATAGAGCCAGGATGAACCCCTGAGCGCTGCCGGGGGTGACCCAAAAAAACAAAAAAACAAAAAAAAAAGGGAAGAAAAGTTCACTTTCTATTTATAGTCACAATGTAAAAGTTAAACAAATCCCAAGAATGTTTCCTTGGATAGGATTATTTTTCTAATGACAGGTATATTTTCTACACAGAAAACTAAATTTGATATAGCTGATCAAGTTAATAATTTCAGACTAGTTAGAACTATTGGGATTTTTTGGTACTAAGTTATTCTAGATAATCATGAGTGTTAAATCGAGCTCCCATACGATCCAGCTATACCACTCCTAGGTATATATCCTAGAACACAAAAATACAATACAAAAATCCCTTTCTTACACCTATATTCATTGCAGCACTATTTACCATAGCAAGACTCTGGAAACAACCAAGATGCCCTTCAACAGATGAATGGCTAAAGAAACTGTGGTACATATACACAATGGAATATTATGCAGCTGTCAGGAGAGATGAAGTCATGAAATTTTCCTATACATGGATGTACATGGAATCTATTATACTGAGTGAAATAAGTCAGAGAGAGAGAGAGAGAGAGAGAAAGAGAGAGAGAGAGAATGGTCTCACTTATCTATGGGTTTTAAGAAAAATGAAAGACATTTTGCAATAATAATTTTCAGACACAAAAGAGAAAAGAGCTGGAAGTTCCAGCTCACCTCATGAAGCTCACCACAAACAGGGATAAGTTTAGTCAGAGAAATAACTGCATTGTGAACTATCCTAACAATGAAAATGTATGAGGGAAATAGAAAGCCTGTCTAGAGTACAGGCGGGGGTTGGATGGGGAGGAGGAGATTTGGGACATTGGTGATGGGAATGTTGCACTGGTGATAGGTGGTGTTCTTTACATTGCTGAAACCTAAACACAATCATGTATGTAATCAAGTTGTTTAAATAAAATATATATTAAAATTATCTCTCCCAATATATTTAGTGGTTTTTGTTTTGTTTAGTTTAACATCTTTTTTTTTGTAACTTTGTAAATTACTCTGTGAAGAGACTGGGTTATTTAAAAATTTATTATTATCCGTTTCTTTGGTTAATTTCCTTATCTTCAATGCATTCACTCAGTGGACTATTATTAAATTAAGACTATTGATTACAGCAATTTTTTTTCACAAATTGATTATTTAAGGAAGAAAAAAGTAAATAAAATGTTCCAATTATATATAGTTTACTGGTAGATTTAAATGTACTTCAAATGTACTTTTAGTTAGTCCTTGTAACACTATTCATGAATCTATAAAATGTGCCAGTATTCAAACATTTGGACAACAAATATTTATTAAAAAAATAAAATATGTGATAAAATTCTGAATTTTTTATAGGAGACAGTGAACCAAACAACCATTATTAATAATACATATACATATTTATATTAAATATTTATTTTATTTGTTTAGTTTTGTTTAGTCTATGAATGAAAAACAAAACAAAACAAAATAGTAAGTAAATAACAAATGACAAAATGAGCAGAATTCTGTGAATTGGTATAAAATTGAGCCTACAAAATTTTACACTTTCTGGAACTATAGTTTTCAGTTATGTATACAAACCACAGCTTCTTAACCCATTCATCCATCATAGTTGGACATTTGGATTATTTTCATATCTTGTCTATTGCACTAAGTGCAGTGATAAGCATAGGTGTGCATATATCCTTTCAAATTCATGCATTTTTATTTTGTGTATAGATGCCATAGTCGATATTGCTGAGTTAGGGAACTAATTCACATAATAAAACTGTTGGAAGCAGGAATATTAGAAGTGTATCTAGTTTTTGGGGGGAAGGGTAATGATTGTATGATTGTATCAATAATTCTATGATTGATGAGTGTGGTGTTCAGATTTTGTCCATGAGAAAACATTATCAATATTATTGTAAACAAAAAATTGTTAAACATATTTGCAGTTTAGGTTTTATGTTAAAATTATTCATAAATTACTATTTTAATTCCTTTAGAAATTTCAGGAATTAAATAGAAGGAACAGGAGGTAGAATAGCCCTTATAATTCATATATTTTGTTACTTAATATCCAATAAAATAACAATGACTATCCTGAATTGCTGCAAAATATTAAATTTAAATGTCTGATTTATAAAACACTGTTATTTTATAAAATTTATTATTAATTTTTTAAAAATATTTTTTATTTAAGCACTATGGTTACAAATAAGTTTATAATTGGGTTTCAGTCATAAAATGTACCCCTCCCCCTTCACTAGTGCAACTTTCCCACTACCATGTCCCCATTTTACTCCTCTCTCACGCTTTTCTTGTCTTTGAGACAAGAATTGTATTTCTCTATCATTGTTATGATAGGTATTAGTGTAGTTACTTCTCTAACTGCACTTACAACTCTTTGTGATAAGCTTTATCTCATGGACTAGTCCTTCTAGTCCTCATCTATATTTCTCTGAGTATTATTATGATATGATCTTTTATTTTTCTTGAACAACACAGAGCAGTGAGACTATTCTGTGTTTATCTCTCTCCCTCTGTCATATTTCATTCACTGTAATAGTCTCAATGTTCATTCATGCGTAGGCAAATTTTATGACTTCAATTTTCCTAACAGTTGCATAGTATTTTATTGTGTAAATATACCACAGTTTTTTGTAACTACTCATCTGTTGTCAGAATTCTGGGTTGTTTCCAGATTTTGGCTATTGTAAATAGTGATGCAATGAACATAGGAGTGCAGAGTGCATTATTGGATTGCATTTTTGTGGTCCTAGAGTATATTCCTAATAGTGGTAGTGCATCATATTGAGAGCTCAATATCTAGTTTTTGAGGAATATCCATATTGTTTTCCAGAAAGGTTGGACTAGACAGAATTTCCCACCACTGTGAATGAGAGTTCCTAATTCCCCACATCCATGCCCACAGTGGTTGTTCTTATTCTTTGTGATGTATATCAGTCCTGTGGCATGAGTTCATATCTCATTGTGTTTTGATTTTCATCTTCCTGATGATTGGCTATGTGGAGAATATTTTCATGTGCCTCTAGGACATCTGTATTGCTTATTGAAATGCCTGTTAATTTCATCTCCCTATTTTTTATATTTTTCATGTTCAATTCTGTCAGTACTTTGTATATCTTAGACTTTGGCCCTTATCTGATTGGTTTTGGGTGAGTTACTTTGGATCTTTTGGCTAATATTGTTCATGCATGTTGGTTTGGTTGCATGCACTTTTTAGTTTTGGGAACTTCTCTGCAATGATGTCCTTGATTGTCCTTAATTATACTTTGCTGCAGGTATCTTGCATCTCAGCATTTCTAGTGGGGAATAAATCCTTCACCAGAGGAAAATGGGTAGCATGAGCTGCCAAATATAAAATATGAAATTATGAAACCACACACAGCGTATGTGGGGTCAACACATCTTTTGGCAGGAGTCAACAAGTTTAATCTTTAAGCAGGGGGCTTTATAAGGGACAGTCAGTCATAGAAGAATAGAAGAATGTTTACAATCACAAAGCAAAGTTTAACAGTAAACAATACTTGAGCTATGGGTGTGAGCCATAAGGATTCTGAGTTACAAAAAAGAAGGTTATAACTCAAGACAGCTCTTTGCAAGCTTACTTCAAATGCAAAATCAGGGATTATTGGGAAATAGAAAATATCTAGGAACATGGTCTTCACTGAGCTGAGCTCTATTGTTTTAGAGATCAAGTAAAGAAAGGAACCAAATCCCCTTAGATGTGGTTCCCTTTTTCTTTTCTTTTTTAATTTTTTTATTTTATTTAAACACCTTGGTTACATACATGATTGTGTTTGGGTTTCAGTCATGTAAAGACCACCACCCATCACCAGTGCAACATTCCTATCACCAATGTCCCAAATCTTCCTCCTCCCCACTTGACACCCGCCTGTACTCTAAACAGGCTCTCCATTTCTCTCATACGTTCTCATTCAAAATGTAGTTATTTCTCTAACTAAACTCATCACTCTTTGTGGTGAGCTTCCTGAGGGGTTCTCTTAGTAATCTTTGGTATTCTGTGCCAAATTATTTGATAGAGGTCATAATTTTGCCTGAGATTTTATAAAGGAGAGATAGCCAAATAATGACAGAAAATGTAATACCAAGCATAGATTTTTCTCTTAGGGAATTCTTCAACTATCCATGCGAGGGGATAAGGCTTCCACATTGGGCCTTTTGAGGAACCTCGTGGGGGTTATTTCAGTTCTCTCCAGCAGGAAAATCTGAGAATACATCTGGTGGGCTGAGCTCCCCTAAAAGTTTATGTATGCCGTGACATTATTTCGTGGGGGTTTTGTTCCTATATCTCTGAATATCCAATGATTCTTATGTTGTTTCTGTTGAGTTTATCAAAGACTTTTATTTTCTTCTGTTCACATTCTTTAGGACTTTTTTCATAGTCTGATTATGTGTTTTGAGGTTCTTTTTCAATCTCTCTGTTGTTTGGAGTTGTTATGCATCTCATCTTCCAGCACACTGTTTCTGTCTTCAGCCACTGTCACTATGTTAGAAAGACTTTCCAGTGAGGTTTCCATTTTGTCTATCAAGTTTTTCAGCACTGTTATTTCAGTTTAAAATTTTCTCATTTTTACTCTCATTATCTCTTGATTCTTATTTGTGGCACATTCATTTTGTTCCATTTTTTCTTTGAGTTCTATGCACATCCTCCTTATTCCTTCTATAAAGTCATTATATGAGAGGCTAGATATATATTTGGTAATTTTTCAGTCATAGGAGCTAAAATCTTCATTTTCTAAGCTTGGTGGAGGCCTGTGTTATTTCGCTAATGTCATGGTTGTAATATGGTGTTTTCTATGTCCAGAGCAGGCATTCTTTGAGTAGGAGAAGAACTCAGCCAGGAAGTACATTTCTTCTGCTCTAGGTTCTCATCTCTGATTCTGTTCCTTCACTTGGGCATCAGTGACATAAAAAAGATGACACTTAATTCCATGACAATCATATCTCTCAAAATCAATAAACTAAATGCACCACTTAGAAGAAACTGAGTGGAAAAATGGATCAAAATGTTGAAACCAGCATTTTTCTGCCTGCAAGAAGCACATCTGAAGAGTCAGAGCAAACATATACTCAAAGTCAAGAACTTGAGAACTATTATTCAAGCAATCAACTCCTTTAAAAACGCTGGGGTGGCCACACAAAATTATCAGACAACATAGACTTTAAGCTAAAAAAGATTATAAGAGCCAGAGATGGACATTTCTTAATAATCAATGTTATGTACAACAGCAAGCAATCACACTCCTACACGTATATGTACCCAATGAGCGGCTAGCAAAAATAGTTAAAATAACTTCTAATAGATGAAAAAGACATAAATAAAAACACAGTAATAGTAAGAGACTTTAACATCGCCCTGTCATCCTTTGATAAGTAAACCAGGCTAAAACTCAAACTAGGCTAAAACTCAGGGTATACAGGTTTTGAAGGAAGTTATGGAAGAAAGTGGCTTAGTAGATATATAGGGCACACCATCTCTAAAAAACTGAATGCACATTCTTCTCCAATGCACATGGGACATTTTTCAAGATGTCCAGGACTACATTCTGGACCATAAAATATACCTCCATAATATAAAGAGGATAGAACTTGTAGCAAGTACCTTCACAGACCCTCATGCACTGAAATTAGAAGTGAATTACTAATAGATACAAAGAACTTTAATATCTGGAAATTAAACAGCTTAGTACTAAATAGCCAGTGGGTTAGAGGTGAAATCAAAGAAAAAAATCAAAAGATTCTTGGAAACAATTGAGAATAAAGACATGAATTATGCGTATTTGTTGAACATCACAAAAGTCATATAAAGAAAAAATTATAGTTTTGCAAGCATTCATCAGCAAGCAAGAATGAGCCTATATAAATAACTTAATGGCACAGCTTAAACATCGGAAAATAACCAACAAAATAAACCAAAAAGATGCATATAGAAGGAAATAACAAGGCTCAGAACAGAATTAATGACTTGGAAACCCAAAAGATATTTCAAAAGATTAATAAAAGCAAGAGTTTGTTCTTTGGAGAAAAAATAACCAAGATCAATAAAACACTAAAAATACTCACAAAGATAAAAAGAATTTCAATAAAATGAGTTAGGAATAAAAAAAAGTTTATTTCAGAAACTTCAGAAATTCAAAAGGTAATCAGAGATTACTTTGAGAAACTTTATGCCACAAAACAAGAAAACCTGGAAGATATGGATAATTTCTGGGACTCAAACATCCCAAATTTAAACAAGATGAACTTGAATACTGAAAAGACCTATCACTACTGAGGAAATTGAAATGGTGGTCAAAAGGCTTACCAAAATCAAAAGACAAGTTTTAGATGTATTCACAAGTTAATTCTTTTTTATTTTAAAAAGGACCAACTATCACTGTTTCATAGGATGTTCCAGAAAATTGAAAAAACAGAAACACTCCCAAATAATTTTTGTGAATTTAACTAAAAGCAGAGAGATAGGACACAAAAAAGAGAAGCACAGGCCAGTTTTCTTGATAGACGCAATTGCAAAGATCTTCAAAGAAATTCTAGCAAATAGCCTCATCATCTCTTCAGGAAGATCCTACACCATGACCAAGAAAGATTCATTCTCAAGTTGCAAGAATGGTTTAACATACAAAATCAATGAACATAATATACCATACAACAAAAGAAAAAAACAAAAACTATATGATCATATCACTAGGTGCAGAGAGGACATTTGATAAGGTACAACACCCTTTCATAATAAAAACTCTCAACAGGATGGGAATGGAAGAAGATTTCCTTAATATTGCCAAAGCCATTTACCACAAGTCCTTGGCAAATATTCTAATCTATAAGGAAAACACATGACAAGGTTGCCTTTTTCACCACTTCTATTCAACATAGTACTGGATATACTTGCCATAGCAATTAGGCAAGAAAAAGATGTCAAGGGCATCCATATAGGAAAGGGAGAAGTCAAGCTCTCACTGTTTAGCCATGACATGATACTATATTTAGAAAATCCTACTACTCTACCTAAAAGCTTCAGAAACAATAGATTTTTATAATAAAGTGGCAGCCTACAAAATTAACACGCAAAAATCAATAGCTTTTTATATAAAAGTAATGAAAAAGAAGAAAGATATTAAGAAAATAATTCCATTCACAGTTGTGCCTCAGAAATTCAAATACTTTGGAATCAACTTAACCAAAAAAGGTGAAAGATCTTTACAAAATAAACCTATAAATACTGCTTCAATAATATAAGAGGATTCAAATAAAATGTAAACATGTACCCCACTCATGAATTAGGAGGAATACTATTAAAATGCTAATACTTATCAAAGCATTATATAGATTTAATGCAATTCCTCTAAGGATATTCATGATAGTCTTCAAACTGGTGGATGAAATATGCCTGAAATTTATTTGGAACAATAAATCCCCAGTGAGAAGTAAATAAATCCTTGGGAAAAAATAAAGATGGGAAGCATCACTTTCCTCAACTATAAACTGTACTATAATGCAATAATCAAGAAAACAGCATCGTATCAAAACAAAGATAGACCATCGGATCAATGGAATAGACTTGAATATTTTTAAACTGACACCCTATTATATAACCAATTAATCTTTGAGGAAAAGGCAAGAAATATAAAATGGAGCAAGAAAAGCCTCTTAAGTAAGTCATGTTGGGAAACTTGTAAACTACATACAAACATGTGAACTCAGACCTCTTTTTAACACAGTGTACAAAGGTCAAAAAAAGTGGATTAAAGATCTTTCTGTTGGACCTGAAATTATAAGATATAGTGAATAAAATGTAAGCAAAACACACCATGACATTGAAACTAAAGACATCTTCAAGAAGGAAACAAGAGTCATCCACCGAGTGGGAGAAACTATTCACCCAACACCCATCAGAAAGGGGCTAATATCCAAAATATACAGGGCACTGACAGAACTTTACAAGAAAAAAACATCTAATCACATCAAAAAATGGGGAGAAGAAATGAACAGACACTTTGATAAAAAGAAATACAAATGTCCAAAAGGCACATGAAAAGATGCTCCTCGTCACTAATCATCAGGGATGCAAATCAAAACAATGATGAGATACCACCTCACACCACAGAGATTGGTGCACATCACAATGAATGAGAACAATCAGTGCTGGTGGGGATGTGGAGAGAAAGGAACTCTGTCTTAGGGTCCTCAAACTTTTAAAACAGGGGGCTAGTTCACTGTCCTTCAGACTGTTGGAGGGCCAGATTATAGTAAAAAAATTATGAACAAATTTCTATGCACACTGCATATATCTTATTTAGAAGTGAAGAAACAAAATGGGAATAAATACAATATATAGCCCGCGGGCCGTAGTTTGAGGACCATTGGAAGATCCTTGAGGAAGAGGCATACCATGAGGCAGAATATAATACAGATTATGCATACTATATTTTCTGACAAATTAGTCAACTGTTGTCTCTTAGTTGCAGATATTACAGTGATTAAACTATAATTCTGAATACCTCCAATTTTATGTGGCATTTTAATCTAAAATTATATTTTCACCTATGTATTATTTAAAAGGGTGTTGGAGGGTTTCTGGAAGAATTATCTTTGATTTTCTCAAAGTTATATTCTAGTTGATGAGTCAGAATAATTTATCCACTTATGAAAAATCATATATTAGTTGATACTAACTCAAGGAAAATGTTATTTCAAGAGCCTCAATAAATGTTCCAGCAGCTCTCTCAGTACAAAGTGGAAATAAAAATGTCTACTGAATAGTATTAATCCAGAAGTGTCTATAAATTACTAGGTATATTTCCTGGAACAGAATACATAGTAAAATTATTATGATACTAATTTATTAACCTATATAGAGGTTTCAGTGCTCCAAACTTTTGCATACTTTTTTCTTACATTTTTACTGTGAATTTCAGTAAGAAATACTTATAAAATTGTACCCAATCTAAGAATATTATGTTTATATATACATACTCTACATTTAACAAAAGTTTCAAGAAATTGAACCCTTGCTAAGCATGATACATTATAATTTTTTTCTTGTTCTTTTTTGTTTCTATTTTGTTTGATTTGTTTTTTTTTTAGAACAACTGCATTTTTAAATGCAGGTGCTGAATTTTTAAATTTAGTAAATCCTGATATATGCATAGGATTGTGGCTGACTTTTAATAGAAAAACTTGCTTTGATTCATTTATTATTTTAGCTACCACTTGAAAATATTGTATTACCAACATTTACTTTTACATATGAATTATGGTTAGAATACACAGATAATTACAAAGTTTACATAAGAGAAAGTGGCATCAGTACCTATTGAATTTGCAGAGAACTTCGAGAACTATATTGAGATATAATTTATTAAAGTTTAAAAATTATTATAACTTCACATATATAGAACATACTTGTATGTGTAGATCTACATATAAACTGATGTGTGCATGTGTGTATATACACAAGTATAAGATTTACCTTGTCAAAAAGATTCTTAGATTTTACATATAATATTAGATACACATGAGTAATCTGCTGAAGAAATAGAAAATTCAGACCCTATTTTCAAAGACCAGTTTAACATGGATTCTTATGACAGATTATCAAAACACAGGGGCCGGAGAGATAGCATAGCAGTAGGGTATTTGTATTGCACATGGCCAATCCAGGATGGACCTGGGTTCAAATCTCAGCATCCCATATGTCCCCTGTGCCAGGAGTGATTTCTGACTGCAGAGCCAGGAGTAACCCTTGAGCATCATTGGGTGTGGCCCCAAAACCAAAATAAATGAATAAATAAATAAATGTAAAAAAGAAAATATTTAGAAAGCATTTAACATGACTATATAGCCAAGCTAAGAGTTAAGTATTGTAAACCAAAACCTGGACATTGTAATGTGTCATCATCCTTTTTCTGTTTGTATTTATTTATTAGCTTTTTCTAGTCCTTCTATCTCCAGAGGAGCAGAAGGCAAATATACAATGTCCAAGTATCAGTACTCGATCCTCACATAGCATTTGACAGTTAACTTGTTCAGCAGCAATGTGCTATGTAGAAAGATGTTAATTAACAAGAGACCCTTGGCATTATAGATTAAGGCATCCTCTAGAAAAGTTAAGGAGATTATTTTTTCACTCAGTCATTCCTTACATATATGCGTGGGCATTCAAGATAAAAAATTGATCAAAAGCAAGTAGAAATGTAATGTTGAGGAATTTCCATAAAGGAGAAGTATGTCTTTTAGTACTTGGCTCAGGATATTCAAACTGGAAGAAACTTCAGTTCAGTGGGAACTAGGATTAATGCCTGTACATGCATTATGCTTTGCCTTTTAAAAACATATTAAGAAATAGGTTTCTGGGGCCGGGCGGTGGCGCTAAAGGTAAGGTGCACCTGCCTTGCCTGCGCTAGCCTTGGACAGACCGCGGTTGGATCCCCCGGTGTCCCATATGGTCCCCCAAGCCAGGAGCAACTTCTGAGCGCATAGCCAGGAGTAACCCCTGAGCGTTACCGGGTGTGGCCCAAAAACCAAAAAAAAAAAAAAAAAAAAGAAAAAAAAGAAATAGGTTTCTTCATGGGGAAGAAAACTTTTTGTATAACATATAATCAACCACCTATTTATTAGCTGTTATTTGGAAGTGAGCCTTTGTGTTAGTGGGAAAATGTTCTGATGGTAACATAAACCATGTATTATTCCAATAATAAAGGCATGTAACAAATAGAAGCTTAATAATGAAGTTATATTTTATTTTTTATTGGGTGAATTAATAAAGTACTTACCTTACTTAACATTTTATATACTTGATCAATAATGCTTTTTTTGTTCCTTATTTATTTGTTTATTTACTTATGTATTTTTGTTTGGGAGCCATATCTGGTGGTGCTCAGGGCTCTTAGCTCAGGGATCACTCCTGGTGGAGTTTAGGTGATCGAGCCCAGGTCAGTTGCAAGATCTTGTAAGTACAAGATCCCTGCCAACTGTATTATCCCTTGGCTCCACAATCATGCTTTCTTGAGGACTAGGTCAGCATAACAATTTCCTCTGCTTTAGAACTCAAGTATTACATTTTAAATTCTGCATGCAGCAATTCAGTAGGTATCGTGGTCCTGTATTGTATGACTCAAGTAATGCTTCCCCATAACCTCAGGGAAATTGAGGTTAAATTATTTACTGCACGTTTTTGTAGATGAAGACATATTATGCATTGCTAAAATAATCTCTGTGATTTAGTCTTAAATCTTAGGTGGAACAAATTCAGAATTTTTTGGGAATTTAATTTAGATTTACGGATATTCTGAAAAAATGAATTGAAATAATTTGCCTTTGAAATTAGAAAACTGTCTTATCAAAAGTCTTCTTAAAGTTTTCTTTTTTTTCTTTTATAAACTGTATTAGTTTTGGGGTCGGAGTGGTAGCACGGTTGTAGGGCATTTGCCTTGCATGCTGCTGATCCAAGACAGACCCAGGTTTGATTCCTTGACCCCAGCCAGGAACTATTTCTGAGCTCAGATCTAGGAGTGTCCCATGAATTCCGCCTGATGTGACCTCTCCCCCCCCCCCAAAGTTTTAGTTTTATCTAGTGTAATGATTTTATTCTCATGGCTTCTTTAGTGGCATTAACATCATCAGGGGCTTCCTGGGGAAAAGAAACTATTCTGTTGTCTCCCAGACTTCTGACAGAAACTTTCACAGTTTCTCTTTTAACAGGCTTCCATGGGATTCCGATGTTTGCTAAAGACTTAAAACCACTGTTTTGATAATAACAAAAGTCTTCAATTATCAGTATATTGCTATTCAATTCTTTGCATTTTTAGTATATTCAGGAAATAACACTAAACTTATACTAAAAAAATCTCTATTCCTTATTACAGTTACAGTATATATGTATGCTTAAATATATATTATCATTTTAAGATTTCGTATTCAACAGCCTCTTTACCTGAAGTTGTATACAACTAAGAAAATATATTTGCACTGGTCTGCTTGAAAGCTAGAATACCTCAAGTTTTATTTTATTTATAAAAATAAATTATTTTAACTAGAGGAAATATTATATTCCCTAATAATATTTTGAAATATTTCATTCCCTAATAACATTTTGATGTTTCTATAGCTTCCCTGTCAGGATGTAGCTTCTAAAATCTAGGTGCTTCTTTCTGTTGATAATCATGTATATTTGCAACCCTAAGTACTACTTCTTCCAAGTACTTAACATACAATAGTAAAATTCTAGTTAAGCTACTTCAAATGTGTCTTTCAAGGCCTTATTAATTTAATAATATGCGAACTATAGGCCAAAGAAGACAACAATTGAAGAGGGTTAGACAAGATATTTCTCATTTCTTTTTCCTAGCTATGTGTTAACAGCCATAGAATTAAATCAGATTAAAGTTATTCTTTAATGATAACTAATGATGATTAACACCAACTGAAGAGATTCATAAGTCAGAAAACATGGCACCCTAACACTTAAAAGTATGCAAATCATGTGAGTAGATGCTTATTATAACAGAATGATCTGACTATAGTAGTGCATTTGTGCTTATAAAATGTATGTATGGTCAAGAGAATAATCAATTAAGAAATATTCATTGATACTCTATGCTAACATTATAAAAATGAAAGATAAGTTTTACATTAAAACCTGAAAAAAGAAACCAGTAACAAAATGAAGCTTACCACAAAGAGTGGTGAGTGCAGTTAGAGAAATAATTACACTAACAGCTATCATGAACAATGGTAGTGAGTGAGAGAAATAAAATGCTAGTCTTGAAGACAGGCAGGGGGTTGGGGGAAGGAGAAAAATGGGGCCACTGGTGGTGGGAAGGTTGCACTGGTGAAGGGAGGTGTCCTTTTTTCTTATAACTGAAACCCACTTACAAACATGTTTGTAATTATGGTGCTAAGATAAAGATATTTAAAAAAATAGAAACATATTTTGAAAATGTTAAAAATTCCTACAGCCTTTATTTCATATATGAACTCAGCTATTATTCCTGATTCCCCTGTTACCAGGGTCATATTTTATTTATTCCAATTTGTCCAAAGCTTAATACAGTTTTGTGTATAGTTAGTTCAAAGCAAGTAATATTTTGCAATTCCTTTTCTAAATTTTCTGAGCCACTGACTATACTACTGATCTTTACATCATGTTCATATAGAGTATTTGCCTACTTACAATGTTTAGACAACTGCCATTCATATTACATAATATTCAATATAACCTATAACCCTTAAGGACATGTGCTTACTTGACATATAGTCATATTAGCTAATGAAAGAGCATTCTAAAGTATATTATAGACAAAGACCAAGAGATTAGACATAACAGAGCACTAGCTGTTAAGTTTTCCAAATCTTTTTGAATTAACAGCTAATACCATTAGCTAGACAAAGTAGGAAAAATGTAATGGTATAATAGTTCAGAACGAGGGTATAATTTAAAGATATGTACTAAATAATTTTTATGTTACATTTAATTTTATCTAGCTCTTGAATTAAGTAATTTATTTTAAAAGTCATATAGTTCTGTGTTCTTAATATACTTCAACCCCAATAAGAGGCTTTTTGTACCTTTAATAAAATATAATGCAGCAAATGCCAACTATATTAGAAAGTGATCAGTAAATATTTTTAGTTTCTTCATTGTTGGTTTAGTTTTTTTTAATTCTAATGAAGTATTCTCCATTTATGGAAAACTTGAGCAGAATCTATTTAATGTTTTAAATGAAATAGGTTTTAATGTTATAGATTATAAAGTATTAACACTTTATCATAGTCTACATAAATAAATAATTATAAATGATTAACCCCACATACTAAATTTTAGCACTGTCCTGATATTATTATAATATATGAATACATGTTAATGTTAGTTTAAGTCTAGGCTTTGAATCTGGAACACTGAGGATTAAAAACTTGTTAGAAGCTTAAAACCCCTTTTAGTCTAAAGAAATAGGGTTAGGAAGAATATGTAATGGGGGAAATTTTCAAGGAATAGTTGAATGGTTACTTATATTCTCAAATTTTTTTTTTTTTTTTTTTGGTTTTTTGGTCACACCCGGCAGTGCTCAGGGGTTATTCCTGGCTCCAGGCTCAGAAATTGCTCCTGGCAGGCACGGGGGACCATATGGGACGCTGGGATTCGAACCGATGACCTCCTGCATGAAAGGCAAACTCCCTACCTCCATGCTATCTCTCCGGCCCCTATTCTCAAATTTTTAACTGGAAGCACTTTTCTTAGTCAAGTTATTGGCTTATTTTTAGTTTAAGAAACCAGGAACATGCATTTTTGACTATCCAATGAGAAAAAAAAAATCAGTAAAGATACACAAATATAACTTTAAATGAAAATTTTAGTGTCATTTTTTTTCATTTTCAAGAGTTATTTTGGCCTAAGCTAAATGAATTTCAAAGAAATAGCAGATTGGCACTGAAGGATGCATACATGGAAATAAAAATGGACCACATGCAGTTGATGGCTTTATAAAAGATTTCTTTGAGTCTTAAAGCCAGACTCTGGTTTTGGAATGCATTTTATATTAACTAAAAATAAAAATAAGATTTTCTCACTCCCATGTAAGACCTTAATCTCCCAAATAGTTTTGCCTGAAGGCACACAATATGAGGTTTGTAGAGATTATAATGACGGCATGTATTGATTCTAGATAACAAATGACAAAACAAATTTAATTGTGGTTCCCCTTAATAATAAATGCCAACTTTTCCATGGTTTCTAAACCCAACAGAATTATAAATGCTGGTTCAGCAAGCATCCTGCATACTTGGCAAATGCAGCATGGTATAGCAGAAGGAGAGTTGTCAAGAAAAGTAAAAGTTTTATAGCTGGGAAACAATATTCATTGTAGGAGGGTAAAACAAACAAACAAATAAATTAAAAATAACTCTTGCAAATATAAACACTGTGAATACTTAGCCATTGTTGTTCTAATGTGATTTCCTGCTTCTTGGGCCTGTATTCAAAGAGACACAGTGGAAAGGATCAAAAAAATACTAATGGTGTCAAACTAGAGATTATCTTCAAGTAATTACTTTGCATCCAAGAACACAAAGGGCCTGAGCTTTGCATGATCTCCTTAGTTCAATAGTTCAATCATTATGGAAACTTACTCTGCTTTACATTTTATGCTGTTCATTTTTTCGGACTAGTTTATTGCTTTAACTAATGTTTTTTTAATATCAATATGTACCAAAACCATAACTGTCAGTCAAAAAATACTGAAAAAATAGGGGGAGAGGTTAAACCAGAGATGACTCGGGGCAAGGGTATTGGATCATGGACACTGGTGGTGTTAGAATATAGTAATTTTTGCATCAATATTATAAACTTAAAACTTATAACATTATTGTAAGACCAGAAGAATACATTTAAATTTAAGGAAGTGGTGGCAGATTTTAGATAGTTTGAGATGACTTTTTACAATCAGTATTAAGATACATTTTTCAACCCCCAAAATAAAAGGTCTTGGTAAAAAATATATAATATGTAGGGGAAAATGTGCAAATGAGAAACATTTCTTGTGTCCAAAAGCAAGCTGCAAAATTCAGAACTAGAGCTGGAGTTGATTGCTGTATTTCTCTTGTCACAGATAGTGGCAAGATAACTGATCACTCATTTAACAATGAGTCATTGGTAGTTAGGCTCTGATAAATACATTATAATGATTTTCCTTTAAGCTGTAGATTAATGTTGGAATTAATTAGAATACATTTCTCTGATTTAGATTATTTGACCTGTCTTACAGATAGATCTTGTGTTAAGAAGCAAATGTATCCTACTAAATGTTAATATTTTGGTTTTTAAGAGAACACTTCAAAAGTTTTAGACTATTTTCAGGCCTATGGATAGACTTTGTTTTTAAGAAGGAAAATAAAATAATAGGCTTTCAGTGTAGATTTTAATATGCTACTGAAGACAAGTAGAATGCATTGTTAAATATTAATAGAATATACTTCTAAATTAAAAGTAGATTGTTTAGCTGCCATCATATAAAGGGCACTTTGAAATTTAATGCTGCTTTTCTTAATTTGTTGAGAATAATAGTATATTAAATCACATAATTTGCTTTTGAAGTTGCAAGTTCAAATGAAATTCCTTCCTTGAAATAGTCATTTATATCTCTTTTTAGTTTTTAGTTTTTAAAAATAAATATTTAGTGTGCATTGTTATTCAAAACCATAGACACCATCTGGGTGACTTTGGGATAATACGCATGCAATTCTATCTATAATATAAAGAATATGTGTGAAGGCAAAATAGTGCCTCTTGTCACACCACATTTTAATGTAAATATGGTGCCTACCTATACTCCATTTTGCTGTTATCTGAATGGAATAACAAATTTGGTTCAATTTTAATAGTAAATCATGGCAATTCTGAGCTATTATGTAAGAGCCAGATCAAAGTTGTTTTGTAGCGTGTTAGTGAGAGAAATAACCTGTATGTCTCTTTTATTATAGTGAAACTACAAGTAAAGAAACTTGTTGAAAAAACTGAGTATGCTTATGTGAGATAACATAAAATGTGCTCACTTATTTTATTCAGTATATTCTTAGGACCACTAGAAGTCTTACTTTTTATTGCTATTCTTAAGGAAATTGCTATGACAGTAATGTTAAAACAGTATAGAAGATGAGGTTGTTGAATCCTAAAATATAATTAGATATTTTGACAATACCTAATGAACTCAAAACTATTTTAAAGAGATAGTTTGTAATGGATTGTGATAACCTAAAACAGTTTAATATAGAAAATTTAAGGGGCCTGAGTGATAGCACAGTGGTAGGGCTTTTGCCTTGTACCCGGCTGACCCAGGACAAACCCCAGTTCAATCCCCTGGCTCCCATATGGTCCCCCAAGCCAGGAGCAATTTCTGAACCATAGCCAAGAGTAACCCCTGAGTGTCACCCCAAAGAGACCCAAAAACTAAAAAAAAGGAAAAGAAAGAAAAAAATTAACTATTTTTCTCTAAACTAAGTTGGAAATAATGTTCCTACCATACTGCACAAATTTTATTCTAGTTTTTTTTTAAAGTGTAAGGCTGCTACATCCTTTAGTCTTCAATGTGAGGGTATAACTCACCTTCTCCTTTTGTGTGGCTGAATTAAAGAAAATGCAGAATAGCTACAGTGTGAATACAAATGCAACAAGCTGATAGGAAGGGAAGTAGAGGGAATCAAATATAATCAAATATAATGATCACTTCATTAGCAGAAGATATATATCTATATCTATATAGATAGATATAGATATTGTTTAAATTTGAAAGCCATTAAAAATAGTATTGATGGGGGCTGGAGCAATGGCACAGTATGTAGGGTGTTCGTCTTGCATGTGACTGACCTGGGTTTGATCCCTGGCATCCCATATATTCCCCTGATCCAGGATTAACCCCTGAACACTGCTGGATAGTGGCCCTAAAATTCAAAAAAAATAGTATTGATATTTATAATAGGTATACTTTGAGTTTTTGTGTCTATTTAGCTTCAGCTAATTTACTTACATTTAGCTAATTTATGACTCTTACTCATAATTATAATCACAATGAGACATTTTTGCTGAATGCACTATTTATATGTCATAGGTTTTGATTTTTTTTTTTTTTTTTTTTTTGCTTTTGAGCCACATCTAGCTGTTTTCAGAGCTTACTTCTGGCTCTGCTTTCAGGGATCTCTCCTAGGGGGCGCTAAGGACAATATGGGGTACTGAGAATTAAATTCAGGTCAGCCTTTACGACAGTAAGCTATTACCCAGTGTACTATATCCCCTATTTATAGGTATTTTTAATAGAAATAACAATCATTGGTTTTTGTGGGGACTGTGTGTTACTGGGTTTCAAACTTAGAGTCCCCCAAATTCTGGGCATATTTTCCATTACTTGAGTTAGCATCCTGATTTCTATTTCTATAGTTTTAAAAAGTAAGCTTGCTTCTATTTGATAATTTATCAAATTGTCATTATAACAATGATAAATAGTTTCAAATTTCAAGAAATAACCCAGAAGTATGTTTTCTCTATCTATCTGCATGAAGAATTAATTACTTCCTAAAATCACTCACAACACGTTGAATATATTTTTCAAAAAGTCATTTACTTCTGAAATGTCAATTAATGATTAGCATTTCAAATATGGTACAGTCATTAAATTTATCTTAGGCGAAACACCCACTGACAGAATGGTTTCTCTTTGGAAAGAGATCTTAAATGATGTATGCTCAGTTATTTGATTTTCTTTATAGTGCCAGAGACTACAGGTCCCAAATTGCTGTAAACCTTAAAATTTATTCTGCCCAATTTCCAAATTCCAGAGTTCATAAATTAGAGAATAGTATTTCAGCCTTTTCTTGGTAGTGAACAATCAGTAGACAATTTGCTATAGAACTTCTCCCTAGGGAGAGAGTGAAAGAAGAAGCTCAGTGCTACATTTTCATAATTCAGTAGACAATGGATTAACCTCAAATTACAAACTTTACTTTGTAATATTGGGTCGGTAGAATTATTTAAAATATTTTAAAACGAATTCTTTTCATGAATGTCTTTCACTGCTGATGCTTAGCACTGAATTCAACACATAGAAAGAAAATAGAAAGAGAATCAAAAGATATATGGAGGGCCTAGAACATTGATCAAGTGGGAGAGCATATTTTATCACGTGGAATGCCCTGAGTTTGACCTTCTTCCCACCTGCTACTTCCCTCGAAATCCCTAAATGCCTGCATTACAAACATTCCTGCGAGTGGCTCCCTAAAAATAAAAAAGGAAAACCTTGCTTGTTTATGGTAAGGATACCTTGCATTTTGAAGAGAAAGGAATAAAAATAGTTTTTAATAATGATTAATAATAGTGTATAGCTATTTTAATTTTCATTGACATGTATAGCTGTCAAGCTCTAGAGTACCTAGAAAACCTTCTTTCTTTTTTTTTTAACAATCTTGTCAACGCATAGTTAAATTCTATTTTTCAAATGAAGGAAGTGAGTCATCAAAAATAATAGATCTAATGCTATCTATTAATAAATGAATTATACTAGCACTAAAACACAGTCTTAATCACTATGCAAAAATTGATACAGTAGTATGTACATAGGTGATCTGGGATTAACTAGGTCAGTGAAATTTATGCATTGGTGTTTGACTCTGCTATGAACTATGAAACAAGTTTAAATCCTGGAACTAAGGGGAATCTTTAATGAACTTTTGATCTCAAAATATTTAAATGACTTCTCATCTAAATGTCACATGTGTCACGTGTCTCAGAGTTCACCAGGAAAATGAATCTGACTTTTAGACAATGGTATATTGTACATTATTTTCATGTGAATAAAGATCATAAACTAATAATGGGTGATAATCTGTCTGATGAGTAATTTTTTCTTTAACATTTCTGGTATTCTCAAAATTAATTATGAAAAAAATAATGTAAAATATAATGTATAGGTTTGGAGAGATAGTGCAGAGTGTTAGGGCACTGGCCTTGCAGCAGTGGACCATGGTCTGATCTCCAGCACCACATTTTGTCTCCTGAACACCACCAAGGATAATCCTTGAGCACAAAGCCAGGGGAAAACCATAAGCACAAGCTGGTATGGCTACAAATTCCAGTTATTAATTAACTACTTTCTTAATAAAGGATAGTACACTCTGAAAAGATAATATTTACTGAAGAAATATAAGGAAGAGCATTGCATTAAATACATAATTGTACTGATGAAAGATTCTAATAATTCTAAAGAAGACAAAATAATGTAATAAAAATATGAATAATATACCAAGTAATAAATTTATTTGGAAAAGAAATCCATATATTTGGTCATTTTAAATGAGAATTATTTGTTCCTTCAGTTGTAACTTTGGGTTATTTGGAGGATAGAGATAGAAATTTACAGAGTGGGAGTATAGTTATCTAATTCAACTAAAAGCATCAGGGGAGAGGATGGCAAGAAAATAAATGCACAATCATCTAGACATGCAGTAACTTGTACAAGAAACCAAATACCAGTAAGACTCGTGAGCATATCTCTTTTCTTTTCTGCTTATTTTCCCAGGTAATCCATTCATCCTGTATCCTTTTTCCCTGAATGGCTAATTCATTTACATTGTATTATATGAATGGTAAGAATAAACGGGTTGCAAGTCTATTAACCCAATATTATTTAAGTGTCCTAAAATATTGTTCTTGTTATTATTCTCCCTTCTCATTAAAATGCTAAAGATTTTGGGCTCTGGAAGTCTTGTGTTATAAGAATAATGGTGCATCATGGTATGTGTTAGGAGTTTTGATTTAAAGTTTGGCTAAAAGTTCAAATAACTCGTTGAGGTAGACAGTATATTTTCTTACTTGTACTAAGGGATTCTACCAATATTCCTCTCAATTAAATACTTGTTTTGTGTATAGAATTAAATTAAAGATTAGTTCATGGTCCAAAGGCACCACTAATTAAGTGATGATCTAATGCATTTTGAAACCTGTTTTGTGTTCAGTTTATCTTTGTCTATTGCCAATTGTACCCTAATTAATTCCAATTTCAGTGTGACATACATTGTTTCTTTACTTCCTAGATAAGGGAGATGCCCTTAACTCAAATTTTTATCTCTTAGAAAAATAGTTTTATTTCTGCTTCTAGAATGATATACTATATATCATGTTAATGTTCTCTGTGAATTTCAATAAATAATATTGTTCATTAGAGTTTATTAATTAAGATTTTAGCAAATACAAGTGAATTTAGAAATCAAAGGGGACTAGAGCAAGTCAAAATATAGATTTTACATTTTAGCTTTAATTTTACTACTTTCTGAATTTAAAAATATTAAATGCTAACTGCATACAAAATGTCTAGAACTTTCTTAATGTTTATAAAATTCAGTTATCTTAAGGATGGAAAATATTAATTTTAGAATAATAGAAGCTTCTCAGTATGGTTAAGGAGAGGAGGTATAGTGATTGGAAAAACAGCTCTTCACTGAACTGTTTGAAATTTAGTGCTCCCATTTATTGAGTGTAGTGAAGTAAATTTTATTTAGCAAAGTAATTTTTAGTTATTCTCAATAAAATCTGCTTTGAAGGTTTTCTAAACTGTAGAGGATAAGTAATAAATATGGTTGGTTGTATGAGTGGACTCAAACTATGGGCCACTTTGCAGAGTTTATATCTGTAATTACAACTCTAGCAGTAGATTTTTAGCCTCATTGACAAAAATTTGACACTACTGAAAACTTTGCTTTAATGCTCATGTGATTAAAAAAAGCATGATCTTATACTTAGAAGGTAAACTAACACAGTGAATATGCAGATTTTTCACCTTGCCTAGAAAAAGAAATAAGCAATAAGTACTATGCATGTTGCTCTTTTTTCTTTTTTTTATTTATGTATATTTAAACACCTTGATTACAAATATGATTGTATTTGAATTTCAGTCATGTAAAGAATACCCCTTTCACCAGTGCAACATTTCCATCATTGATGTCCCTCCTCCCCACCCACCCCCGCCTGTACTCTAGTTCTCAATGTAATTATCTCTCTAACTACATTTATCATGGTGAGCTTCATGTCCTGAGCTGGACCTTCCAGCCCTCCTCTCTTTTGTCTCTGAGAATTATTGCAAAAAATGTCTTTTATTTTTTTTAAACCCATAGATGAGTGAGACTATCAGGTCAGTCTCTCTCCCTCTTCCTTATTTAACTCAGCATAATAGATTCCATGTACATCCATGTATAGGAAAATTTTATAACTTCATCTCTCCTAACGGCTACATAATATTCCATTGCGTATGTATACCATAATTTCTTTAGCCATTCATATGTTGAAGGGCATCTTGGATGTTTCCAGAGTCTGGCTATTGTAAATAGAGTGGCAATGAATTTTGGTGTGAGGAAGGAATTTTTGTATTGTATTTTTGTGTTCCTAGGGTATATCCCTAGGAGTGGTATAGCTGGATCGGATGAGAGCTCAACTTCTAGTTTTTGGAGCAATCCCCATATCACTTTCCATAAAGGTTGGACTAGATGACATTCCTACTAGCAGTGAATAAGGTTCCTTTTTCTCCACATCCCCGCAAGCTCTGCTTGTTTTCATTCTTTGTGATGGGCACCAATCTCTGTGGTGTGAGATGGTACCTCATAGTTGTTTTGATTTGCATCTCTCTGATGATTAGTGATGTGTAGCATTTTTTCATGTGTCTTTTGGCCATTTGTATTTCTTCTTTGTCAAAGTGTCTGTCCATTTCTTCTCCCAATTTTTTGATGGAATTAGATGTTATTTTCTTGTAAAGTTCTGTCAGTGCCTATTTTGGATATTAGCTCCCTCTCTGATGGGTATTGGAATAGTTTCTCCTACTCAGTGGGTGGCTCTTGTATCCTGGGCACTATTTCCTTTGAGGTGCAGAAGCTTCTCAGCTTAATGTATTTCTATCTGCTTACATTTGCTTCCACTTGTTTGGAGAGTGCAGTTTCCTCCTTGAAGATGCCTTTAGTCTCAATGTCATGGAGTGTTTTACCGACGTGTTGTTCTATATACCTTATGGTATCAGGTCTGATATCAAGGTCTTTAATCCATTCGGATTTTACCTTTGTACATGATGTTAGCTGGGGGTCTGAGTTTGTTTTTGTAAACCACTTTTGCCAACACCACTTGTTGAAGAGGCTTTCCTTGCTTCCTTTAGGATTTCTTGCTCCTTTATCAAAATTAGGTGATTGTATGCCTGGGGAACATTTTCTGAGTACTCAAGCCTATTCCACTGATCTGAGGGTCTATCTTTACATTGATTTCTGCTCTAAGCGTTGTTATTTCCTTCTGTCTCCCTATTTTTGGTTCCTTTTGTTGATCATTTTATAATTTTAGAATTTGTGTCATTGTGCTATTCATATATGCCCTTCTTCCTTCCTGATGTGTGCTTACAAAGCTATAAAATTTCCTCTCAGTACCACTTTTGCTGTATCTCATAGATTCTGATAGTTTGTGTCTTGTCATTTGTTTCCAGGAAAGTTTTGATTTCCTCTTTGATTTCTTCTCAGAACCACTGGTTGTTCAATAGTAAGCTGTTTAATTTCCAGTTGTTAAAATTTTTCTTCTTATGGCTACAGATTTTTTTTTTAGAAAAAACTCAGTAGTTTTTTTTGTGAGTTGGCCTCCAAGCATGCTTAGAGTTCCAAGAACACTTGCCTCCTACCAATTCTCTACTAGCCAGGCCAGTGAACCAGTGCAAGAACCCAAGAATGCTAGACTGCTTGGCTTTGCAATGATAGGATGTCTTGGCCTTGGGATACCACTGGCCAATGGATGGAGGCCTCCAGGGCCATACTTAATGATTTCAGGGAATGATGTGGCCCAGGAAGAGAATCTGGTTGGGGGCATGTTAGGCATGCACCCTGTCTTTGTACTGTATCCCATTTCCCCAAATCACTATATTAAATTAACTAAACCAGTTTTAGGAAATAATACTTGCAAAATAACTTTTCATTAAATCTTCATATGAAGACAGAGACAATATCATGACATTACAGAATAACATAATAATCATTTTAAAATTTGTATTGCTTCAAAGAATACATTGGAAAATTTTAGGCATAATATTTAAATACAGATAGTTTTTTAAAATTACTATTTACCTATAATTTAGTAAAGTGGGAGATGTCTAGATGATCTTTGACCCCATAGCTTATGGAAGTAATGGAGGACTAGGAGTTTGGGATTTAGTTATATTGGTGTTACATCCAAAACACAGATTCACCAACACTGAAAACATAAGATCTAAGCTGCAACTACTGAACTTTGTAATTTTCCAAGGGATGACACAGGGTGCTGTGGTGCGGAGTGATGAAGTATTGGAACACTGGTGATGATTTTGACACTGGTGTTACAATTGGTGTTGAGATGATATATGAATAAAACTTAACCATCAATAACTTTGAACATCATGATTCTTTAAATAAACTTAAAAATTGCTATTTTCCTCCAATGTGAAACAGGAATTTCTTTAAAAATTCCTTATATCTATTACTTGTTATTTGTTCTTGGGCTATCAAGCAATCAAGGATGCTGGAATCCTTGAGTAGATAGATAAAGCAAACCATCATGAGACACATGGCACATGGCACACCTTTTCCAGTAAGATCTTTGTTAATATTGGAATAAATCATTACAATTCTTAGAAATATTTGTGAGAGATTAGTCAGTCTTAGGAAGGACTTGTAGAAATTATATATAAGGGCTTTTGTGAAAAATATATAGCATACAAATTTAGCCAATTTTTTAGTGGTTGCTTTAAAGACTTGACTTATGAAGTATCTTGCAATCTGGTTACATTTTGGTATGTCAATTTCTTCTTCCACAGAAACCAACATATGTACTAAATTTTAATTCAGATTAATAATCATTGTATTTGATACTCACATAGGTTAAATTAATTAATATAGTTTTCTTTGGTAGAGAAAATAATCACAGACACATATACTTCCAAAAATCATGACATTTTCAGTAATGTTTGGTAACTTTCTTTAAGAATGCATGGCTATGATTTCCCAATAATACTGTTTCAAAAATATTGCCATACTTATTCCATTTAGTACTCCCCGAATAGAATGTTCACTAGAATTTGATCTAACAAGTAGAATCTATTTAACCTGATCCTTGATGAACTCTTGTAACATATAATAACAGTGATGATAAATTTTTCAATAACAATAGTGATAAAATTTTAAGCAGCAATAAAATTTTCAGTGACTTCATATAATGTTAAGAATGTACCTAAACATTGTTCTAATTGCTTCTCTGTATCTATAAAATTTTTTCTTTGGTGACTACAGATGAATTGAGCATAACAGTCATCTCTATGCACATCTTCACAGTCTCTCCTGTCATTTTCATCAATCAAATTATCATATCTCTTAAGACAGATCTATTTGGGTCCTAGAGTGATAGCACAGCCAAGGGTAGACATAGTCAACTTGAATTTGTTCCCTTTCATTCTATATAGTCTCCTGAGCCTGGCAAGGGGTGAAGAGTGAAGCACCATGCTGTGGCCCCAAAACAAAGAAAAAGCAACAAAAATTAAAACACATTCCACTATGTGCTATGAAAAAGTCAATTGTAAGAAATAAGCCAGAAATTTGAGAATTTCAACTTGTATAAGTGCTGCCACCAGATAGAAAAATACCATACATGTCTGAAATATGGAGTCAGAAAAATAGTAATAACATCATGTAGGACATGTTTTAATTACCATCTCAGCTGTTAAAATAATTGGGGCTCAAAGTTTGAGAATGTTTCAATATACTGTATAAGAACTATACTTTTAAATTTACCAGTATTTAAAATTTAACTGTAATCAACTAAGAAGTTAGCAGTCATAAATCGGAAACCCAAAATGTACATTTTAGAAATGCTAAATATCTTGAAAATTATGTGTTTAAAATAGTACTTTTACTAGACAAATATATTGTAGTATTTGTTCACATTTTTCTTCCGTAGTGAAAGAATTAATAATTAAGATAGAGGGGTAAAAAACATGTTGGGGCTTCAAACTTACATACCTCAAACTCACATATAATATAACAATGCTACTACTATTTTTTTTAAAGGCATGAAACTAGATTATGTAATGCAGTGAGTTTATGATTTGGATGCTGAAGACCTGAACTGGATCCCCAACACTAGTTAGAGGAGCTACCCCAAAATAGACAAGGAAGTAGATTCCAAACACTACTGAGGCCAAAATAAAAAAGATGAAAAAATAGGTTTCTTTTGTTGTTTGTTTTCATTATGGCCAAATAGATCATATAGGATCGATTTATGCAGCCACTTTGCTGTGTCTGGTTCAAATCTCTGAGCACTGATATATTCATTTCTGAGTACAGAGACAGGAATGGCTTCAGAGAACCCAATATACAAACAAATAACAATTAAAAAATTGGTTTTAAGAAAAATAAGACATTATTGTAATATTGCCCAGAGACAATAGAGAGGAATGTTGAAAAGACCGGCTCTATGAAGCTCACTACAAAGAGTGGTGAGTACAGTTAGAGAAAAAAAAATACATTCATGACTATGGTGACAATGTCAATGAATGAGAGAAGTAGAATGCCTGTAATGAATACAGTCAGGAAGGGGAAGGAGGGAGATTAGGGATTTTGGTGATGGGAATGTTGCATTGGTGAAGGGAGGTGTTCTTTTTATGACTGAATAGAAATTAAAAAAAATTCAAATAGAGTTTTTATAAAGCACTTAGTATACCATACTAGTGTATGGTATTGAATTCCACTTTATAATAAATGCACAGTTTTTTCTTTTTTATGTCCACAATTAAAAGAAAAATGCGATCTTTAAATACTGAATGGTGAGCTTTGCTGGAAGCTTGGATCCTTCTCAAGGTCAGCATCTGACTGAAGTGAACAGGAAAGTCACACTGCCTTGCTAGTATGACAGAATCTTTATTTATTTTCTTGCAGCATGTGTGCTATATTGGTTTTTGTGTTTCTTAATTAATTATCTGCAATGTTAATGTAGCTTGATATTGTAAATGCAAGACAGACCCCCTAAAGCATTTTAATGCACCTAAGTGCAGTTATCATTCTATCACTTTTATGTAAAGTAAAAATTAAGTAGATTACATAGCTAATTTTAAACCTTATTTGATTCTCAAGTAGTTGGTGAATATTAAAATTATTAAAACAGTCAGTTTCTATAATTAACATTGCCCTCTCTCTACATTACCATTTCTGAAATCAGCAAATTCCCTAATCTTTGCACTTCCTTTCAATGTTGGATGATTTCCAATTTGAAGTGTTGTTTGAAACCTAAATAGAATTAGCCCAGAACAGCTCTATGATACATTGAAAAATAAAGGTGTCTTTGGAGAGAGAACTTCAAGTGCAAATTAACTTGAAATAATTTAACCTGAGTGCAGAATAATTTGTAGTCTTCTGTGCAGCTGTGGGAATTGCTTATGTGGACCTAGTTAGGGGAGTTGTCCAGCTACTTGCAATTTTGTCATGTCTGTCAGCTGAATGGAAAACATAGTAAGAGGTAGCTTTACATAGATTTGGGCCATTCCCAGAGGGTCTTGTCTTCTTCAGTAGTGAATAAATTATGTGAAAGATTGGTATGAAATACAGCATTGTTGATTTGCCAACTCATGCATTTGAAATAAGAAAAAAGTATCACTTATATTCACGCTAATATTTCTAGTCAGAATCTTCTAAGTATATTTTATAAAGAAATTGTCATAACATTATGGTGTATATTTTACTATTTAAAAAAGAATTAAGTTACAGAATCAGGTGTGCTAACAGACCTATAGCATTGTTAGGTTTCATCAGAAACCAGTTAATGATCATCATTACATGGTAAAAAGTCAATGACTTTCTAATGAATTGAAAATTAATTAAATATTTGTATAGTTAATTTAAACACATACTATCATACACTTAATATTTTACTAAGAAATGTAAATGTTCACTATCTACTTATAATTTTTTACTGGATAAATCCTTATTTAAATTTCTAGAAACATATTTAAGTTCATAGGTGGGCTTAAACAATGATAGTTTCCTCCCAAAGAATTTTGTTGTGGTTAATTTGAAGATATTTGAAAGCAATATATGAATGATAAAGAATCTGAAATTATTTGGTCTGGAGTGATAATTATAGCAGTTTGGGTATTTCCCTTGCATGTTGTGACCTGGGTTCGATCTCTAGCATCCCTATGTCCCTCCAAAAGCTTTCCAGGAGTTATCCCAAAGTAAGGAGCTCCAGGAATAAAGCTGGGTTTAGACCTCCCAAAGAACTTAAAAATGATTATTATCTTTTAGGTTTCAAGAAACAGTTAAAAAAACGTCACTTTATGTTTTTTGCCTGAGAGGTAAGAAGATTATAAAAGTTTGTCATGTTACATAATCTCAACATTTACTTTTATTTTTAAGAGAAATACTTCTTATACATTAAATTTATGTGGATATTATAAACAATATAAGAATATTTAAGATACCACTATCCTCAAGAAGTCTGTATTTCAAAGTTTGGAGAAATGCTAAAGGGCGGGGAGGATATAGTTTGTTTGCATGCAGAAGACATGGGTTCAATCCTTAATGCCATATGCTCCCTTGCACATTTCTGGAAGTGACCCTGAGCACTGAGCCAAGTGTAACACCTTTGCACTAATGGGTGGTGTGTAAATATCTCCCTCAGAAAAAATAAACTTATATTCCAAAAAAAAAGTTCGCATATACCAAACGTGAAACAAGTAGCTTTAGGAAATGAAAATTCTATTTTTCTTTAAGTTAAATATTTCTTAAATACTTCTTTCTCTAATGCTAGAAAGGCTATTGAGGATATAAAATGTATCTTAATAATTTTTAGAGTCATAGAATGTAGTATAGACCTGACTCACACTTGGCATTTTTAAATTTTAATTGAGAAGTGAATCCATACATTTAGTATAAATATCATAAGGTTATACATTCTAAGACTGATTATCTTGAATATTATTCTTATACTACATGTTTCAGAAATATCTAATTTTGAAGTTATTAAAATCTATAATATATAAACAAAAATTGTAATGAGATATTAACTTAAAAAGTATATATAATTGGCTTAATATTTTCTCTATATGCAACTTATGAGAACTTGAAAGTTTTATTCATTTTACACTTGTTTTCACTCAAAAATATAATAATATATAATATAAACATATAATTATATATGTATAAATATATAATTATATATAATATAAATAATAATATTTGAGTGCAACATTATTGTTGAGCAGAAATGATATGGTCTAGATAGGATGCGGACAGAGATTAATCTTAAAATTTTCACACTAGGTTAAATTCTAAAACTTCTGACATTGCAATACATGATCATACTGCTTAAAATTTGTGTAATAGTCCTCTATAATTAGACTTTGAACTCATTTGCTGACTATATAAAAGCTTACATTTCTAAAAAAAGCCATCATTAGTAAATTTAGGTGAAAATTTTAAAGAGGCTTAGGACGTATTTTAAATAAAAATATGCCTTTATTAAGAGTTATATTGTTCAATAGGAACTCCTATTACATCTGATACTATGAATTGCATTTAATAAAAATTTCACTTGTATGATGAACAATTCCTCGAGCTTATGAAATTGTCACCATTTCATATCCATTTGTTGGGATCAAGTAAGCTATTAATTCTGCAAGGCAGCATCTATATTTTTTTTCCCAAATAGCCTCAATATTCATTTTGGCGAGATCTCCAGAATAGAAATAAAACTGAACTTGAATTTTAGTTTGTAATATGAATTTGACTTTAAATTTGAGAATAAAATATATAAAATATTGGGTGCTGGAAAATTAAAATAATATGCTTGTTTTGGATATAAAAATAATAAAATGTGATAAAATAATTACATCATATTTATCTTCAATAATGAAATAAATAATAGTGAAATATATCTTAATAGAGTCTCAATTATGATCCTATAAAGATATGAAGCAAGAAAATTTTTATTATGCCTTAATCATAATCTAATAATTATTACAATCAGAATATTTGTAATAAAAGAAATTTAGAAATAGGGCGAGAGATAGCATAGTGGTAGGACTTTTGCTTTGCATACAGCCGACCCAAGACGGATGGTGGTTTGAATCCCAGCACTCCATATGGTTCCTCGAGCCTTCCAGGAGTGATTGATTTCTGAGCACAGAGCTAGGATTAACCTCTGAGTACAGCCAAAATATAAATACATAATACATAAATAAAAATTTAAAAAGTATCTTAAATATTGTTTAATAATGTCTTCTCCAATGAAAATTAATTCATCTATGGCCTCTAGTGTCCTGGGAAGTACTGAGAGTTGTTTTACCTATTTCCCTTGTGCTATAACTATAGGGAGGCCAAGAGAAGCTTTTGGTAAATAAAGAATGGCAGTAGAAAAATACAAAATGAAATAGATAATTAGCTGGGTGATATTTAGAAAGGTAAGCAAGAGATAGGGCAAATGATTCAATAGGAAACAATGAGTAAGAAGTAAGAGTATGAAGGCAAATAGTTGTGAATCTTAATGTGTTTTATTTTGTTTTGTTTTGGGGCCACACCCGGTGACACTCAGGTGTTACTGCTGGCTATGTGCTCAAAATCGCTCCTGGCTTGGGGGACCATATGGATGCCAGGGATCCAACTGAGGTTCATCTTGGATCGATGTGTGCAAGGCAAATGTTGTTCTATAGCTATGCTTTTGCTTTGGCCCCCTTAACTACATATTGACATGCCTAATAGCACATGAGTCTGATATATGTCATCTCTGTGCACTAGTATCATGTACTTTGATCCAACAATGACTTTGTATTCCTTGCTTTCCAGATAAAGGAAAAATAATAAAGCCATATAGTTGCAATGGAAGAATTCTAACTAGACGATACCAAACTCATTATTGATCTTTAATAGAAAAAAACATAAGATAGTAATTAATTATAGCTACTCCTCGCATTAGTACCCTGATTGGAAACCTCAATGTGACCAGTTTAGAAATGAAAACAGTGTTTCACCTGCACCATTTTCTTGCTTACTGACTAAGTAATTCAAAACATCCTAGGTTTGGGGCTGGAGCTATAGCACAGCGGTAGGGCCTTTGCCTTGCACGTGGCTGATCTAGGACAAACCTTGGTTCCCTATGGTCCCCCAAGCCAGGAGTGATTTCTGAACACATGGCCAGGAGTAACCCCTGAGTGTCATAGGGTGTGGCCCAAAAAGTGAACAACAACAAAAAAACAAAAAACATTCTAGGTTTATTAATATGTGTAAAGTACTAGATTGTTAGCTTTATGATAATATCCAATTTATCCAAGTATTTCATAAATGTGCTCCCTTAACTCTCAAATGATATTAATTTTGATAGTTATATTGATATGTGATATTAATACTCTAATATCCATATATCTTCAATATGGCAAGCATCATAATTGTGTCCTTCAGAATATTTATGCAAAAAATTTAAATACATATAATTAAAATACCATTGTTTTTTTCCTACTCTAAATTTTTCTTAAGGCATTTGTACAAATTTTGACAGTTTTGTAGTTTTGAAAGATTATTTGCTTAGAATTAACCAGAGACCACTAATCAGGATGAGTTCCATATATTATTTCAA
Source organism: Suncus etruscus (assembly GCF_024139225.1). NCBI lineage: Eukaryota > Metazoa > Chordata > Mammalia > Eulipotyphla > Soricidae > Suncus > Suncus etruscus. The sequence goes on along the minus strand of NC_064848.1, from coordinate 95,602,485 downwards.
TGGAATATTCTCTAAGAAAAATTAGAATAACTGGAGCCCATTTTTAGTGTAATTAAAATACAAATTAATATTTAAGTGACTCAAACAAAGACTAAGGGACTTTTTTATGGAGAAACCATAAACTTGATCATGGTATACTTTTTTGAAGAAGTTCAACTACTCAGCTTTAACTGTTGGTTAGAATAAAATGCTTTTACCAAGATGTTATACAATCTTATAGGATATTATTTTAAAGAGATAATATTTACATCTAAAAAAACGATTTAAATTTATATATAAGAATATATTTAGAATATAATTTCAGGATTCACATTTCAGGTATTAAATGTTCACATCAAAATCATTTTCATTTATTTTTATTTTTATTTTTTTTTAGTTTTTGGGCCACACTCGGTGATGCTCAGGAGTTACTCCTGGATATGCGCTTAGAAATAGCTCCTGGCTTGGGAGACCATATGTACACGGGGGGATTGAACCGTGGTCTGTCCTAGGCTAGCGCAGGCAAGGCAGACACCTTATAGCTTGCGCCACCACTCTGGCCCCCAAATAATTTTCTTAAATTATTTATACCTTAAGAAAATTTTTTCTATTAATTGACTCCAATTATTTACTTTTAAATTACTTTCTAAAAAACACTTGCAGTTATTTGATGAGGTGTAGGGGAAACAGGACTGATATCCTATTCTTTCAGACTTTCAGTATTAATTTCACTTTTTATTTGCATTGAGCATTTGCCTACAATTTCAGCCTCTTTAAAAAAATCTATCCACAGCTAAATCAAAACAATATGAAACTATTTGTTTATAAACGCATGCCCTATTTTTATGAGATAAGAGAATATTTCTCTTAATAAAGTAACCCTCATTTAATCACAAAATGATTGCCTTAACCATTTTATTTCTATTAGTTAACTTCTGATTTAATTATATCAAAACCATGGAAATAAATTACAGTAGGATGAAGAAAGTTGCTGTTATGTCTGTTTCTTTTTCTTTCTCTTTTTTTTTTTTGGTTTTTCGGGCCACACCCATTTGATGCTCAGGGGTTACTCCTGTCTAAGTGCTCAGAAATTCCCCCTGGCTTGGTGGGACCATATGGGACGCTGGGGGATTGAACCGCTGTCCTTCCTTGGCTACCGCTTGCAAGGCAGACACCTTACATCTAGCGCCACCTCGCCGGCCCCTTTATGTCTGTTTCTAAAGTTCAAAGTTGGCAACTATCATTTCTACTTGCCCTTTACTCAGATTTACTGTTTTTACTCCCTTTATTTACATATTGCCAAGCCCCATATCATTAAACTAAAGTCTTTGCATTAATTTTTCTACCTGGCCAATCCCACAAATTGCTCACTTGGCCCTTGTAAATTAATAATTAATACAAGTTCGTGGAGAATAAGAAGAATTCGCCAGAAGTGCTGTGATTGTATTGTGATAGATAGGAGAGATAGTACAGTAAATAAGTCCCCCATCTTGCATAAGTACATAAGAGATAGTACAGCAAATAATTTCCCTATCTTGCATAAGGTGTCATCCTGAGCATCAATAGTAACCTGTGCACTACCAAGTGTAATCTGTGAGCATTGCCAGATATAATCCTTGAGTACAGTGTAAAGTCTGAGCACTCTCAGCTCTGGCTAGGTGTGCCAACAGTTAGACCAATTTAAAAAAATACAGTTTTATTATTTTATTTTATTTTTATTCTGTTTTGTTTTGTTTTGGGGCCATACCTGTTGGCACTCAGGGGTTATTCCTGACTCTGCACTCAAAAATCTCTCCTAGCAGGCTCAGGGATCATATGGGATACTGAGGATCAAACCTGGGTCTGTTCTGGGTCGGCTGTGTGCAAAGCAAACACTCTACCACTGTGCTCTCAATACTGCCCCCCCAAATATGGCATGTTTCACAAATTTGCGTATCATCCTTGCTCAGGGGCCATGCTAATCTTCTCAGTGTCATTCCAGTTTTAATATATATGCTGCTGAAGTGAGCATGGATGAGAATTTTCTTAATTGGAATGGTCTTTATACATAAAAAGCTAACTTGACTCTTTATTATATTGATTTCTAAAGATCTGACCTCTTGAACTTTTTGAAGTCATATGTTAACCTCTTTCCCAAAAGGAAAATTGAACCTGGGACTGACATTTCCATTTTCTAAAGAACTGACCTAGAAGAAATCTAAAATGGCCCATAATGTTAACCTATGACTCTTAAGAGAATAACATCATTTACTGGCTTAATAAAAAAGGAAAAGAAAACCTGGCTTTATTTTCACTGGATCAAAAAACAAAAACAAAAACAAATGTGAATCGATTTTATCTTTTAAAAATACTATTTTCTACAACCTTTTACCATAGGAGATGACAGGGCAAGGTCAAAGAGGTCATAAATACTCTCTGAAAGTGTTCGAAGTCATAACCCTGATTAAATAAAAGTGACGATTTCAATCAAATCAGGGATATGATAGTGAGAAAATCATTTATTGCACACTATGCTATGGACAACAGTCATTGAACCAAAAAGTGCTTTGTCCCAATATAATAGTTATCATTTTATCAGCTTTACAAATTTGGCCATAAAGACTGGGCCGATAGCTTGTTTAAGAAAGATTTTTCTCAATTCTGTAGTTTAATCTTTTATGACAGAACACTATCATGGCTCTAGAACATTGTTTCATGTCAAGTGCCTTTTCTGTATTTTTTAGAAATCAATTTATATCCACATTTTAATCCTAAAAAATAAAGCATAAAGGTATATTCATTCCTACATGAGATGACATATAAATTTTCATTTTTAAAATTTATCCTCATATACTATTCCAACTAAATCTGTCTTTGTTATGTTCTTATTTATGACTTGAACTCCTGGAGATGAGGATATTGCACAGTGTGTGGGGCACTTGCTTTGCATGAAGTCTTTTCAGATTCAAACCCTGACACCATATATGGTCCCCTGAGATCTGTATGGAGTGATCTCTAAAAACAGAGCAAGTAAGTCTTGAGTAAACCCTGATCACCTCTTTGTGTGTACCCCAAAACACATTATAGTCTGAATTCTAAAATTTTATTTTATTACAAATTTTATCTTATTACAAATCTCAGAGTCAAGTTTTGAACAAGTGGTATGTTGCAAGGCATCTGCAAATAGTACACTTTATGAAGTGTAACTATACAAACCCATTCTTTCCTCCTCTATTATAATTCTAATCCTTAATAACTTTGCATATCCTCCTCATTCCCTTGTATGGCAATTACACACTCACCTTGTCCTATTCAGAATATCTACTCAGGTTTGTCTTTCTCTTTGCCATTTCCCATTTAGGCTCATTAACTTGGATTCTGTCACATGACCTAGTTATTGTTTATATTTAACTCTTGGAAGATCTACTTGAACATCCTGTCACCTTTTTTTTTATTTCCAGTTAGCATGTCAGTATATTTGGTTCAGTATTGTATTATATTTTCCAAACGTTTACCTATAAATTAAGCACTGCAATTGAGAAAATAAAAAATAATATGTGTCATTCATTTCAAAGAGAGTAAAATTGAAAATGGCCTCACAGCAATTCAGCAAAGTGAAAATTACAATGAATAATAAATGAAGACAGGCCTGACTGTGACATTGTTCTCAGCCAGAGGAATGTCTTATAGACTTCAAAACTACTTATGCCAATAAAATCATATTACTGTTGTTTATATATTTAAATAATGTGGTATTTGATTAAAGTAATGAACAATATTTAGCTCTTCCTGATATCTAAAACGGAAAAGTAAGCCATTTAATCTAAGAAGTTTGCAATGGCTTATAAATAAAACCAGGCAGTGTTAGGAATACAACCAGAAGCTATCAAAGGAGCTGCCCATTAGGTTTTCCTCACATTTCGAAGATTGATTTCAGCAATGCTAAGAGCATCAGAAAAGGAACTAAAAGAATTTGCTATTTCCCTCCACACTGTTTACCCTTGAAGGTTTGTTAATGCTCCTTTGCAGCCTTCAGGTATTTCATAGACACGACAGCCAACACAACTTTTTTTTTTTATCTCCTTTTAGCCTCCAGAACTGCACACATGAAAACCTCATCAAAACATGAAGCATCAGCAAACTTGTGAAATCCTGTGGAAAATAGCATTATTTTACAGATGCCTGGAGTGTCCTCATCAGAGATGAGTTGCTGTGTTGGCTGCCAGTCTATTAAGAAAACATGAGCAATTAGCAAAGACTTCAACAACATAGAAATATGGGGAGAGTACTATTTTGAATGCTAGAGACTAATTTTTTGGCTAGATATGTTGAAGTTATTTTCCAAAAGGTGTTATTAAATTTCTCTGAATAATTGTTCTATAACAAGAATTTATTAAATAATTTATATAAATTTAAAACAAAATATTTATGAAAATAATATTTTTTGAAATATATTTTTATATTTTATTAAAACACCTTGATTATATACATGATTGTGTTTGGGTTTCAGTCATGTAAAGAACACCACTCATCACCAGTGCAACATTCCCATCACCAATGTCCCAAATCTCCCTCCTCCCCACCCGACCCCTGCCTGTACTCTAGACAGGCTTTCCATTTCCCTCATACATTCTCATTGTTAGGACGGTTCAAAATGTAGTTATTTCTCTAACTAAACTCATCACTCTTTGTCATGAGCTTCCTGAGGTGAGCTGGAACTTCCAGCTCTTTTCTCTTTTGTGTCTGAAAATTATTATTGCAAGAATGTTTTTTATTTTTCTTAAAACCCATAGATGAGTGAGAACATTCTGCGTTTTTCTCTCTCTCTGACTTATTTCACTGAGCATAATAGATTCCGTGTACATCCATGTATAGGAAAATTTTATGACTTCATCTCTCCTGACAGCTGCATAATATTCCATTGTGTATATGTATCACAGTTTCTTTAGCCATTCGTCTGTTGAAGGGCATCTTGGTTGTTTCCAGAGTCTTGCTATGGTAAATAGTGCTGCAATGAATATAGGTGTAAGGAAGGGGTTTTTGTATTGTATTTTTGTGTTCCTAGGGTATATTCCTAGGAGTGGTATAGCTGGATCATATGGGAGCTCGATTTCCAGTCTTTGGAGGAATCTCCATATCGCTTTCCATAGAGATTGGACTAGACGGCATTCCCACCAGCAGTGGATAAGAGTTCCTTTCTCTCCACATCCCCGTCAACTCTGCTTGTTCTCATTCTTTGTGATGTGTGCCATTCTCTGTGGTGTGAGGTGGTATCTCATCATTGTTTTGATTTGCATCTCCCTGATGATTAGTGATGTGGAGCATTTTTTCATGTGTCTTTTGGCCATTTGTATTTCTTCTTTGTCAAAGTGTCTGTCCATTTCTTCTCCCAATTTTTTGATGGGATTAGATTTTTTTCTTGTAAATTTCTGTCAGTGCCTTGTATATTTTGGAGATTAGCCCCTTATTTGATGGGTATTGGGTGAATTGTTTCTCCCACTCAGTGGTGGCTCTTGTATCCTGGGCGCTATTTCCTTCGAGGTGCAGAAGCTTCTCAGCTGAATATATTCCCATCTGTTAATCTCTGCTTTCACTTGCTTGGAGAGTGCAGTTTCCTCCTTGAATATGCCTGTAGTCACAACGTCCTGGAGTGTTTTGCCTACGTGTTGTTCTATATATCTTTTGGTTTCAGGTCTGATATCGAGGTCTTTAAACCATTTAGATTTTACCTTCGTACATGATGTTACCTAGGGCTCTAAGTTCAATTTTTTGCAAGTGGCTAGCCAGTTACGCCAACTCCACTTATTGAAGAGGCTTTCTTTGCTCCATTTAGGATTTCTTTTTTTTTTTAATGTAAAATGTATTTATTTAAAAAATACAAAATAAACAAGTCTGTCTGTTTATAACCTTTCCCTGTTTTTTTGTTATTATTATTTTTTAACCACATTGATGGGTCTGTCTTTTCTTGCAGCAGTAACCAGGCAATAGAGGTCATCTTGCAAGAATGGCAGTGCAACATAGTGGTGAGAACAGTTCTGCCCTGTTAAAGTACTCTGGAGGGAGTAAGCAAGTAGACTGTCCAGCCCTGTATAGTGCAGAGATGGAAGAAGGGTCTCAGAATAGTTCATTAGGACACATGTGCTTGTGGTCTCTGAATCAAGGTAGATTCAGAGTAATGATTTAGTGGCACTAGAAAACTAGGTCCTGGGAGAGACTGGAGAGGAACAGACTGGCAGTGCTAAGGAAGGGAAGTATTTTGGGTGACTGTCACTACTGTTTAAGGGAAGGGAAATGTAACCGTGGATTTGAGCAGGTCTGCCCCCAAACCACATCTTTCCATGGTTTGGGGGCAGCCATGTTTGAACATATGCCATAGGTCTCCAGAAATGGCTTCTGGTTAAAATGCTACCACCAGAGAAAATACCAGGTGCTCTTAACCTGTTCACTCATTTAGGATTTCTTGCTCCTTTATCAAACATTAGGTGATTGTATGTCTGGGGAACATTTTCTGAGTATTCAAGCCTATTCCACTGATCTGTGGTCCTGCCCTTATTCCAATACCATGCTGTTTTGATAAATATTGCTTTGTAGTAAAGTTTAAAGTTGGGGAAAGTAATTCCTCCCATATTCTTTTTCCCAATGATTGCTTTAGCTATTCTAGGGTGTTTATTGTTCCAAATGAATTTCAAAAGTGCCTGATCCACTTCTTTGAAGAATGTCATGGGTATCTTTAGAGGGATTGCATTAAATCTGTATAATGCCTTGGGGAGTATTGCCATTTTGATGATGTTAATCCTGCCAACCCATGAGCCGGGTATGTGTTTCCATTTCCACGTGTTCTCTCTTATTTCTTGGAGCAGAGTTTTATAGTTTTCTTTATACAAATCCTTCACATATTTATTCAATTTGATTCCAAGATATTTGAGTTTGTGTGGTACTATTGTGAATGGGGTTGTTTTCTTAATGTCCATTTCATCCTTATTACTATTGGTGTACAGAAAGGTCATTGATTTTTGTGTGTTAATTTTGTAGCCTGCAACCTTGCTATATGAGTCTATTGTTTCTAGAAGCTTTTTGGTAGAGTCTTTAGGGTTTTCTAAGTAGAGTATCATGTCATCTGCAAACAGTGAGAGCTTGACTTCTTCCTTTCCTATCTGGATTCCCTTGATATCTTTTTCTTGCCTAATCTCTATAGCAAGTACTTCCTTTGCTATGTTGAATAGGAGTGGTGAGAGAGGACAGCCTTGTCTTGTGCCAGAATTTAGTGGGAAGGCTTTTAGTTTTTCTCCATTGAGAATAATATTTGCCACTGGCTTGTAGTAGATGGCCATAACTATATTGAGAAAGTTTCCTTCCAGTCCCATCTTGCTGAGAGTTTTGATCAAGAATGGGTGTTGGACCTTATCAAATTGTTTCTCTGCATCTATTGATATGATCATGTGGTTTTTATTTGTCTTGTTGTTAATGTTGTGTATTATGTTGATAGATTTACGGATGTTAAACCATCCTTGCATTCCTGGGATGAAACCTCCTTGATTGTAGTGGATAATCTTCTTAATGAGGCATTGAATCCTATTTGCCTGTATTTTGTTGAGGATCTTTGCATCTGCATTCATCAGCAATATTGGTCTGTAATTTTCTTTTTTCGTAGCATCTCTGTCTGGTTAGGTATCAAGGTGATGTTGGCTTCATAAAAGCTATTTGGAAGTGTTTCCGTTTGTTCAATTTCATGAAAGAGTCTTGCCAGGATTGGTAATGTTTCCTCTTGGAAAGTTTGAAAGAATTCATTAGTGAATCCATCTGGGCCTGGGCTTTTGTTTTTTGGCAGACATTTGATTACCATTTTAATTTCATCAATAGTGATGGGAGTGTTTAGATATGCTACATCCTCTTCCTTCAACCTTGGAAGATTATGAGTCCAAGAATTTATCCATTTCTTTCAGGTTCTCATTTTTAGTGGTGTAGAGTTTCTCAAAGTAGTTTCTGATTACCCTTTGAATCTCTGCCATATCAGTAGTTATCTCTACTTTTTCATTCCTAATATGAGTTATCAAGTTTCTCTCTCTCTTTCTTTGTTAGTTTTGCCAGTGGTCTATCAATCTTGTTTATTTTTTTTTCAAAGAACCAACTTCTGCTTTCGTTGATCTTTCAGATTGTTTTTTGGGTTTCCACTTCATTGATTTCTGCTCTCAGCTTTGTTATTTCCTTCTGTCTTCCTATTTTTGGGTCCTTTTGTTGAGCACTTTCTAGTTCTATTAGCTGTGTCATAAAGCTACTCAGTAAGCCCCTTCTTCCTTCCTGATGTGTGCTTGCAAAGCTATAAATTTTCCTCTCAGTACTGCTTTTGCTGAGTCCCATACGTTCTGATAGATTGTGTCTTTATTGTCATTTGTTTCCAGGAACCTTTTGATTTCCTCCTTGATTTCATCTTGGACCCACTGGTTATTCTGCATGAGGCTGTTTAACTTCCAGGTGTTAAAGTTTTTCTTCTGAGTCCCTTTGGAATTCACAAATAATTTCAGAGCCTTGTGGTCAACGAAGGTAGTCTGCAAAATTTCTATCCTCTTGATATTATGGTAGTATGTTTTATGTGGAAGCATGTAGTCTATCCTGGAGAATGTCCCATGTACATTGGAGAAGAATGTGTATCCAGGTTTCTGGGAATGGAGTGCATATATATATATATATATATTCCATTTCTCTTTTCAAGTCTAGTATATTTTTGTTGGGTTTCAGTCTGGTTGACCTATTCAGTGTTGACAAAGCCGTGTTGAGGTCCCCCACAATTATTGTGTCATTATTGACATTATTTTACAGATTTGTCAACAATTGTATTGAATATTTTGCTGGACCCTCATTTGGTTTAAGAGAGTGATTTCTTTCTGCTCTACATACCCCTTGATTAATATAAAATGTCCATCTTTGTCCCTTACAACCTTCCTGAGTATAAAGTTTGCATTATCTGATATTAGTATGGCCACTCCAGCTTTTTTATGGGTGTTGTTTGCTTGGATAATTTTTCTCCAGCCTTTTGTTTTGAGTCTATGCTTGTTCTGACTATTCAGTTGCGTTTCTTATAAGCAGCAGAAGGTTGGATTTAGTTTTTTGATCCATTTAGCCACTCTGTGTCTATTAACTGGTGCATTTAGTCCATTAATGTTTAGAGAAAAAATTGTCCTGGGATTTAATGCCATGTTTATATCGAAATTTGGTGTGTATTTTGGTTAGTCTTGTCTTAAATTGGGTCTTTCAGTTTTTCTCTTAAGACTGGTTTTGAGGGGCCTGTGAGGTGGCGCTAGAGGTAAGGTGTCTGCCTTGCAAGTGCTAGCCAAGGAAGTACTGCGGTTCGATTCCCCAGCATCCCACATTGTCCCCCCAAAGCCAGGGGCAATTTCTGAGCGCTTAGCCAGGAGTAACCCCTGAGCATCAAACGGGTGTGGTCTGAGAAAAAAAAAAAAGACTGGTTTTGAGTCTGTAAAGTTTCTGAGCTGTTTTTTGTCTGTGAAACCATGTGTTCTTCCGTTAAACTGGAAAGTGAGTTTTGCTGGGTACAGTATTCTGGGTGAAGCATTCATTTCATTCAGTCTTGTCATAATATCCCACCACTGCTTTGTGGCCTTGAGTGTTTCTGGTGACAGGTCTGCTGTAAATCTCAAGGATGCTCCCTTGAATGTAATTTCCCTTTTTGATCTTGCTGTTTTCAGAATTCTGTCTCTATCTGTGGGATTCGTCCTTGTGACTAGGATGTGTCTTGGGGTATATTTTCTGGGGTCTCTTTTGGTTGGTACTCTTCGAGCATGCAGGATTTGATCACATATATTCTTTAGCTCTGGTACTTTCTCCTTAATGATGTTCTTGACCATTGATTCTTCCTGGAAATTTTCTTTCTGGGTCTCTGGGACTCCAATGATTCTTAAGTTGTTTCTGTTGATCTTATCATAGACTTCTATTTTCATCTGTTCCCATTCTTTGACTAATTTTTCCATTATCTGTTCATTTGCTTTAAGTTTTTTTTTCCAATCTCTCCCACCGTATGGAATTGTTATTTATCTCATCTTCCACAGCACCAAGCCTATTCTCAGCTTCTGATACCCTGTCCCAGAGCTTATCATTTTGTCATTCACTTCGTTTACTGAGTTTTTCAGGCCTGTTAATTGACATGTTATTTCAGTTTGGAGTTTTGTGATTTCTGTCTTCATATTTTCTTGGTTCTTATTAGTGTTCTGTTAAACTCGATTCATGGTTTCTTTGAGTTCTTTGAGCATCTTCCATATTGCTTGTCTAAAGTCCTTATCTGAGAGGTTGATTAGTTGGTTGGTCATTATCAGGTCATCAGAATTGTCACCTTCATTCTCTATGTCTGAGGCTGGCCTGCATTGTTTCCTCATTGTCACACTTGTATTGTGGGTTTTTCAAAGTGTTGTGATGGTATTCATTGGCTAAATAATGTAGGCAGCCACACTCCTCTGGCTCTGCCCTTTCTGGATGGGTCATCTGCCTCCAAGGAAGGGGAGTCCTCCGTGGATGAGGCCTCACACAGGTTCAAATCTTAGGCCCGAGCATGGAGCAGAGAAGACAGTCCGGATAGAAATGCTGGTCTTCAGTGATCCAGCACAGTTCTTAGTGTGATTTTTTTCTTCTTGTTGCGATGGTGTTCTTTCCTTAGAAAGAGCGCACTCTGGAGCTTCTTTTCAGCCCACTCCCAAGAGGTTCACATGACAGGACAGTAGACAGACACACAGAGGCAGCACTCACAATTTTTCACTGTCAGGCCCCACTGGGCAGGTGTAGTTTCATAGATTTTCCCAGCCTGATATCACAAACAGGGGACCTGGCTTCTGCAAAGTATTGCTTATAGCCGGTTTTCACCTTATGGCGCAGTTCCTTGGCATTCCCACCCTAGAATGGGCCTCTGGGAGAGTGAGTTTTCTGGAGCTTCTTTTTGGCCCACTCCCAAGAGGTTCATGCGACAGGACAGTAGACAGACACACACAGGCAGCACTCACAATTTTTCACAGTTGGGCCCCACTGGGCTATTAAAATAATATTTAAATATTATAATTTAATAAAATTCAAAATGTTAAATAGTAAAATAATTTATAAGCTGTGCTTTCACTTGAAAACCTTTTATTTTTCCAGTGAAAATTTCTTTCTTAAACTAGAAGAATTCTATATAGGTGCATTGTAGGGATTCTATATAGGTGCATTGTAGGGATTCTATATAGGTGCATTGTAGGGATCATATCTTTGATAAATGTTAGTTTTCCAAAGAGGCATCTCAGTTTATTTAGCTAAGAGTGAAGTTCAAAGACAGACTCAGGAATTCAAATTTCTCCTTTCTTACATGTAAAAAATTCAGAACTTAGGCTCTCCATCAGTATACTGGACATTGCTGAAAATCTGAACCTTGCTTACCCTCCTTGGCCATGAGCTTTGGGACTTAAGTTTTGACATTCTCTCTACTCACTGACTAGTAATGGCTCTCCACTGTCAATACAGAACCTATATGCACTAGACCAGTGTAATATCCCTAACTAGTCTTTGATGCTCTCCTAGTCTTCATTCCTGAATAAAACTAGATATTCCATGTAAGGCCTACATTCTGAGTTCTACCTTTAACATGTTTATAGAAGTCCCCCTCCATCTTCTCTCTTTTTATACTTTTACTTTTATTTCATGTTTTATTTCCAATTATTTTGTATGCCTGATAAATATCAAACATTGTAACTTACACTTCTCATATTTGTTAACATATATTCATGTGCACCTGTGTGCTAATAAATACACATATAAATAAAATACTGCCTAGACATAAAATTTTCAGAGATTGAGCACTAGTAATGAAATAATGCTGCATACTTTCATTATGCTTCAGAGATGCAGAAGTCTAAGGAATATTTAGATAAAGGGATATTTTTCCTAAATGGATGATGATAAACAATGACTGTTACTTAAATTCTGTGGTAATTAATACATTGAGAAATAGGTATTGAATTTTCTAAGAAAGAAAAAATTTAAAGGTATGAATCATTGAATTTACAACAAAAGCAAGGCGACCTGCATTTCCACTAATTTACCAAGCAATGTTGGTGAGTCATTTATTTCTGCTCAACTTGGTGCTGAACATATTCTTTTTTTTTTTTTTTTTTTTTTATTTTTGATCATAGTGGCTTACATATTGTTGACAATGATATTTTAGGTACATATTTACATAAAATCAGGGGGAATTCCCATCACCAAATTGTCCTCCCTACACCTCCGTTTTTGTCCTACCACCCATATCCTCTTCCCTCACCCCCAGGGTAGCTAGGATGTGTGGTCTCCTCTGTATCTAGCCTACTGCATAGTAGTCTTGCACCTCTTTGGTCCTGGTGTCTCCCTTGTTTCCCCCTCTAATTGGGGGGGCAGGACTAACTAGTTCAAGTTACGTGGTTTTGTTTAAAGGAGAGAAAAGTAATAAACTGGGGTAAAAGTCTAATACATATTCTTAAATCACAGCATTTCTAACTTCATGCCGTTTTTATTTTATTTTATTTTATTTTATCAATTGTGAAATTACTCAAAGGCAAGTCCAGGACCTTATTCTTTGTATCTTTTTTTTGTTTTGTTTTTGGGCCACACCCATTTGACGCTCAGGGGTTACTCCTGGCTATGTGCTCAGAAATCGCCCCTGGCTTGGGGGGACCATATGGGACGCCAGGGGATCGAACCTTGGTCCTTCCTTGGCTAGCGCTTGCAAGGCAGACACCTTACCTCCAGCGCCACCTACCTGGCCCCTTCTTTGTATCTTTTAACACAGTATCATAAGTGAAAGAAAGAAGAAACTTCCTAAATTAATGACAAAATATTTACTCTGATTACTGTTTTATTATGTATTATATTTGTCAGATTAAGAATGTTTTCTGGGGCGGGGGCAGTGGCACGGCGCGGTAAGGCCTTGCTGGCACTAGCCTAGGACGGACCACAATTCGATCCCGCAGCATCCCATATGGTCCCCCAAGCCAGAGCGATTTCTGAATGCATAGCAAGGAGTAACCCCAGAGTATCACTGGGTGTGGCCCAAAGAAACCAAAAAGAAAGAGAATATTTCCTGTTGGAGTGACCATTGCTAAAGGTCTTTCTTTTCCTTCCTTGTAATGTAGTTTTTGTGAACATTAAATACAAAATGGTTTTATTTATAAATAAATAGATTAGTGTTTTTCTGTCATTTTCAATTCAATATGGACATTACTATAGCAGGTATTCTCAATAGATATAATGGTGCAGTTACACAAATATAAATATTCAGTGATAATAGATTGAACTGGAAGATCTAAATCTGTATATTGAAAAAATTTTATAATATATATATATATAATATAATATGATAATTAATATTATACACAACACTTTTAGCCACCTATAAAAAATTTCTCCCAGCACACTTATTTGAAACTCCAAATTTTAGATTTGATTACGTTGAGTTCATTGCAATGGGAAATTGCTTATAATGTGCTATGTATGTATAAGACATGCATATGTATATATATAATATATATGTATAATGTATAATTTATACATATAATATATATTGTTAATCACATATGCCTAGGTTAATTATTTCACTTCAAATAAATCATGTTTTCTTAATAAAATTATTTTAAGATAGAAAGATAATATTGCTTGCTCTGTGATCTACCTTCTTTCATCTCTTCTCTATTTTAGATCTTATGATTTTTGACACCATAAAATTATGACTCTTGGGCCGGAGCAGTGATGCAAGCTGTAGGGCATTTGTCTTGCACACGCTAACATAGGATGGACTGGCCTCCCATATGGTCCCCCAAGCCAGGAGCGATTACTGAGCACATAGCTAGGAGTAATTCCTGAGCGTCAGCAGGTGTGCCCCCCCCCCCAAAAAAAAAACCCAAATTATAACTCTTTCTAAAATTTTTTTTCTAAAAAATTCTTTAACATCTAATTGTGTGCTATACACATTCACCATTTGATTTTAAAAATGATTCCAATGCTTTTTATTATTATAAGCTGACATATTTCTATACCTTGTTGAAAAAAATGATAGATTTTATATCTACTGTAGACCAAACATCTAAATTTCACAGACTTATACTTCTTAGCCTAGTTTGCTATTTTAACACCTAGCTTGTTTTGTAATTACTTGTTGTTTTGATTGCAGAGTAGAAAAAGTGAAGTATTTTAATTTAATGGTCTTTGAAGTCTCTTCCATTCCTGAAGAGTATTTACTGGATTAACTCTTTCATAGTAAAGTAGTGCATGTTGGTTTTCCAAACATATATACTTTAATATTTTAATAATTAATTAATTTGAACCACCGTCCTTCTGCATGAAAGGCAAACGCCTTACTTCCATGCTATCTCTCCAGCCCCGACTCCAATGATTCTTACGTTGTTTTTGTTGCGTTTATCAAAGTCTTCTATTTTCATCTGTTCATATTATTTAACTAATTTTTCCATTGTGTGATCATTTGCTTTAAGGCTCTTTTTCAATCTTTTCTGTTGTAAGGATTTGTTATTCATCTCATCTTCCAGCTCACTAATTTCAGTTAACCCTGTTGGAGAGGTTTTTATTTGAGGCTTTCATTTTGTCTGAGTTTTTCAGACCTGGTTTTTTCAGTTTGGAGTTTTCTGATTTATCTTTATATCATCTTGATTCTTATTTGTGTTCCATTCAACTCAATCTCTGCTTTCTTTGAGTTCTATGAACATCCTCCATATTCTCTAAACACTTTATCTAAGAAGCTAACTAGGTGGTTGGCAATTTTTGCTTCATCAGAGCTGCTGTCTTCATTCTCTTTGCCCGGAGTTGGCTTGAATTGTTTCCCCATTGTCTGCTTGTAGAATGTTTTTTTCTACGTTATGGTGGGGTTCATTGGCTAGAAAATGTGTGTGGCCATGGAGTGGAAGGAGTGGCCACGTGCCTCTGCCTCCACCCTTTGTGGGGCAAGACAGCTTTACATCTGAATCAGAGCCCCCAGGGAACGATGGGGAGGGAGAACAAAGGATCAGGCCACTGGAGAGTTGATAAGGTAGACCAGGATGTCTGCCTGCAGTGCTTCAGAGTAGAATTTGTTAATGCAGAAATAATGAAAATCTCAAAATTTTGCCCTTCATTTGCCAAAACTGTTAAATGCTTACTTCTATAATTTGAATGCTAGACTTAATATTTTTTATTGTTTTTAATTTTTGTTTTTGTTTTTGGTACAAATCCAGAGATGCTCAGAGTTCACTCCTGGCTCTGAACTCAGGAATCACTGTAGGAACTGCACAGGGGGACCATGTGGAATGTCCAAGGTTGAACCTGAAAATGCTGCATGTAAGGCAAGAGAACTACATATTGTACTGTCACTCTAGCCTCAAGCTCAATAATTTTTAAAGAAGAATTTAATTTTAGAATATATTTAATTCTATAAAAATATCATTAAATATATATTTAAAATAGTGCACTGTAGATTAATATGTAATACTTAAGATAAATGAAGTTTGTTACTATAGGGTAACCAATGGCTAACCAAATTATAATAAACTGAATAGCATCAAATATATTATACACTTTAGTTATAGATTCATTAGACTTTTATGTAGTAAATTATCAGATAGCATACTACATATCAATTTTAATAGAAAATATAACAAGGTTTTAAATGTAAGTTAATTATATACATATTAATAGTGTTTTCTTTAAATTATTGACTATTCTCAGGAACTTCCAGGACAGATTCTAAATATATTATTTTAAAATTTATTTTCTACAACCTTTTAAAGTTGGAGTAATTAGTGAAGATTAAAAAAGCAAATACACTGGTTCATCTTTATTTGACTAATATAAAAAAAAGAAAATTTCCTCATTCACTTAAACACTTTCCAAAGTTCCTGAATGAGCAAAAAATTTCTGGATAATTTTCATATGCTCATGTATTTTTAACTCATCTAAAATTCTGTTAGTCTTCATTTTTTTAATATTCTGTAGCATAAAACATTAGTGAACATTCCTTTCTGTCTTTTTATATCTTTTATTACTAAGAGTTCTTTTTCTTTTCTCTTTTTTTACTGAGAGCTCCCAAATGGTACAGCCTGATCCCACAATACCTGTTTCTGTTTTATCTTTAAAACTAAGCTGGATTTTTGCCTCTAGATATCGAGTAAATATAGAGAAAAAGCATTTTTATCAATAATTTATGAATTAATTTATGTTTTCAACAAATAGGAACTAAAGCAACAACTGCTTGTCAGGGACAGCCTTGATCTTTAATATTAATGAGTAACTGTGCTCACTAGGTGTTCCAGTAGAGCATGCAAACTGTTAATTTCTTACAATTAGAGGAAAAGCTAATAAAAATTAAGTTACTGTAATGAAAATAGAAAGTTAATTTTGTATTAGAAAATTACTCAAACATCACTTGTTAAATGATTATAATTTCACTACTGTATCTCCCAATCTCAGGGAGCTCTCACTCTAGTACATATAGGTAGCTTTATGAACAATTATGAAGGTAGTACAAAAAGGAAAAAAATGTTTCTATCCAAATGTTTTGGAAGTTTTATAGAATACAGAAGAGTTTTCTTATGACAGAGTGACAATAGCTACTGAGTTGGAATACATGTGGTAATAGATTGAGGGAGATTCAATTAAAGACACAATAGAAACATTTTTCTGGTGTTATGAATCTCTACCTTAACACTTATATTTCTATTCATACCATTTATTTTGAATTTATATGTTGACAGAGATATTCTAGTTGTCAAGATCCAAAAAATATTGGTAATTAACATTAATGGACAAAAATATTTCAGTTGGAATTAAAAAAAATCCTTTGGCATCATGGCATAATAACTAATTCAGAGAGTTGCTTTCCAATATCAGCATTTCCTCTTTAGCAAGATGCCTTGCATTGTCATATGACCTCACATATACAGAGAGAACTATGGTTTCCCTTCTTTATGCTATCAAGAAGTAACCAAGTAAATTCTAATTGAATATCACAAGACCTTCAGCTCTACTTTACCTGTGAATTAGTATCGATTCCTTCTGAATTGTGAAATTCTGCTACAAGTAACAGAGCAGTCAATTAAATTCTTAAGTCATCCTTTCCCCATTGCTTTGATTTGCATCCATCTTGTTAGAAAGTGACACTCTCTTATTGATTCCATTCAACACTTGGAAGAGAAGATAAGAAAAAAGGAAAATGTGACAGAGATAAGAGATTCTCAAGGTGATCCATAGATCTAAAGAGAAAAAAATGTTTCCCCAGAAGTCAGGCCTTAGTCAATTGTAGTTAAGGGGATAGAAAACAAAGGTTAGAGTAGCATTAGAAGGCTCCTGTCACCTAGTATCTGTTCATTCCATCCTTCATAGTAATTTTGTATGCTTGAAAAGCAGGCATCATGTATTTTTATTTATATTCCTATATGCAAAGCATCTTTACTTTTACAGTTACTTATCCTATGTAATCTCAGATTAAGTTTAGTGGATACTTTATTGGTAACTACAAAGTGAATTATTTCTGAATAATAAGCAAATGTGATTTCTGATTGAGGAGAGGTAATTCCCTTAAATTGAAAATGCTGTTTTATCTGATATTTTTTGTAACGTCTCTTTAAGTTATATTCTACTATTGTCTTTTGTATAAAAAAGGAAATTAGATGTTTACAGATATTAAATAATGCAAAGAAAAAAATAAAAACCTACACAGGCCAGGAAATAGTACAGTGGTTAGGATGCATGCTTGTCTGGGCTTTCTTTCTAGCATCCCGTGGTCCTCTGAGCATTTGTTGTGCAGTGCTAGAGGTTCCTAACACTTCCACTGTGATCTTCATGATTTCCAGAACCACAGAAAATCTTGAGCAGCATCCCATCCTTGGAACTTTGCCTTGAAGTCTGGAACTGGTTGGCCGAAGTACCATATGGGAAACACTTAGATAATACACAAATAAGTAAAATAATAAAATTAAAATGATCTGTACAAAGCTAGATCCATATGAATCATGAATTGTGTTTTGTTATAAATAAGCACAATAGTGAAATGCTTTTGAAGTCTAAAACCCCATATTTATTGTTTAAACAGTTTACATCCTAATTCTGAGTTTTTCAGGGTAAATATTGAAATCACATACTTAATGGAAGAAATGCTGAAGAAAATAAAAGAGACTATTAAGATTTCATTTGGATGATAGCAGAGAGCACCAGCATAATAAAAGGAGGGGATTGAAAATCATCTTTTTAAAAATTTCTATTGGTTTCATGAAGTAGTTGTATAGTCAATGACTTCTACTATTATTTGTACAGAAATCTCATTTCTTACTATTTTTAGTTTTGGAAGGATTATTTCTTTTTCTTTTTGTTTATGGGCCACACCTATAATGCTCAGGGGTTATCTGGCTATGCGCTCAGAAATTGCTCCTGGCTTTGAACCGGTTTGTCACCAGCAGTCTTGTGTAAGGCAAATGTCCTACCACTGTGCTATCACTCCTGCCCCTTTTTTTTCTTTTTTTTTTTTCTTCTTCCACCAGCAAAACGATCCCCCCTTTTTTTCCTTAATGAAATTTTAATTCACAATATATTTTAGAAATATGGTCATAGCTCTGTATGTGTGTAACCTCACTCTGCCTGCAGCAAGGTTTAATACCAAAAGTAAGTTTATCATAACTCATTAATTAAAATTAATGGAAATATCAAAATTAAAATTAAATAAACAATTACTATTATAAGACAATAAAGTGGTGTTAGTTCATTTCCAATTATGTTTTTATTCAGTAAAATTGAGATTTTTTTTTTTACATGCTTGATATTATATCCTGAACTTCATCTGCTTCAATATTGAGTAATTCTTGTTTTATTTTATTAAATGCATTTTAAACATTTAAAACAATCTTAGTTGGGACTGGAGAGATAGTAGTGCAATTAAGGCACATGTGTGGCATATAGCTACGCCCAGAATGATTCCCCAAGCACCACAAGGAGTGACCCTAAACACAAACATAGGAGTTAATTCTGAGTAATGCTAGTTGTGGCACCAGCCCTTTAGTTTTATCTCACAAGTTTTATATATGCATTCTTATATTTTGTACAAAATAATTTTATTCTCTGGTCTTTCTAGTTTAGATGCATATAATTAATTTTGAGAAATCACGACATTTTTATTTGAATTTTTGTACAGGTTTATTGACATTTATACTGTGTTATGAGCATAATAGTATATGAAATATATGAAAACCTAGAGACCTGTTGATATTTAAATTAAAATTAGTATATCATCAATTTTAGTGGTTTATGTAATTTCAAATGAATTAGCATCTATTATTCACTATAGATATAATTGTATGTATATATCATCTACTCTTTATAGATGTCTGAAATAATATTCTAATGCTTTTATCCACCGAGACTGGTACAGAATGCATTTGAAAGACATGGGCTCACTACAGTGCTTGCCAAAAGTTTTAATGTCTTAATTTCACTATGTCTATAATAACTCCTTGATCTCTATCCACAGTGGTACTTGGAGATATAGGTTGGTTGCCCTAGTTTCACATTTCAATGCTGTTATTAGACTCAGAAGACAGTGCACATCAAGATAATCTCACGACAAAAATTCTAATCTATTCATTTTCTATTTGATTATGCCTGCTAATATAATCTAATGTTTTTGTCCACAGAAATCAATGGAATATGCAACTGCATGCCATAAACTACACTATAGAGCTCATTCATTAAGTATGTTATTGTAATCTGTTTTCAATTGTAGGTAGTTTGCCATTATACAAATGATCATGATTTTAATTTGCTTTTAGAAAAGGAACCTATATGTATGCTCAAGACACTCTAGATGATTCTTCATGTGTAGACTCCTTTTACAGTGCTCATTATTTTATCGTTTAAAGTTTACCTCACCAATGATGATTGGCCTAGAAAATGAAAAATCTTTCCATGTGACTTCCAATTTTACAATTTTTAAGCATTCCAACACATTTCACATGGGTCTACTTTTCAATTGAAACCCATGGATTGATCCTCAGTGTCTGTCTATGTGTACACATGAGTGTATGTATTGGACACCTCAATGTATGTCTAATCTATACATAATATTTATCTATGTTGAATATTGTCCTTCCTCCTGCTTTATATTACCTCTCCTCTTCCCACCCTTCTGCTTACCATCTTAAAAATCCTTTTCTAGCCCTTCTAGATTCTTTCACGCCAGATCTGTTATTTACCCCCATTTAACTCTTTTTGTCCTCAGTTCTTAACTCCTCAGGAACCCGAATGTTCCCCACACCTCAGCCAGCTGTCAATCAACTCCCAAAAAGACAGATTCCCAGCCCTTCCTTGCCTCACAGCTTGAGAAGAAGCTGCCACCAGGCTGCTGTGTTTTGTTCTTCGTGGCCCCTTTCCTCCACCTCTCTTCACTATGGACTGTTGCTTGTTACCATATTTGGTTTCTGAGAAGCCCCCAGCTCGAGGACATTTCCTAATATGTGACTGCTGGGAGCCATTTTTCAGACTCCACAAGACCACATTGCAGGCTAATGTACCCCAGACTATTTCAAAATACTTAAAGGGACATTTATATCTCCCTCGAATATTTCTTTAGGTGTATTTCTTTAATAGGTATAATTCTTATTGTCTATGGCAGTTTCCCCTATTCCTTTGTTGAATCTATTTAGTGGAAATTCTAGTATACAAGTCCCTTTTGTACTCCGAGTTCATGTTAAAACAAGGATATTGGGTTAGTTAGGCTTATTACTTTTACCACCATATGCACTAATAGTATCATGGGGCATTGTTCCTTTTTACATAGGCAAATTAAATTGGGGGAAATCTTATGAGTAAAAAAATGTCCTTATCTAATATATATATATATATATATAAATTTCATATTGCAGTGGGGCTTTATACCCTGAACACTTATTATAATGTTCCAGAAGATCAAACATTGGCCATTCACTCCTGAACCTTGGATCACATCTATGGAACCAACATGATTTTTCACACCAGCACCAGGGATCAGTATTCTACCAAGGATGGCCCTAATGCTGCCCTAGCATTGACTTACTCCAGAGTGGGTTCATTTGACACTCTGAGGACTGAGTAACAGTTTGCTTTCAGCGCAGGACTCCATGCATTGCCACCAAATGGTGAGGTGAAACCAGAAGATGCTTGATGTCACCCTGACTTCGACATAGGATATGTACAAAAACCAGATTCTCTAACTGCAGAAACCTAGTTATGACAATGATGATTATGAAGAAATTTTACTGAGACCACAGAGAAAGACTTTGCAGTTAGAAAAGTTAGTATGCTGGAGCCTGTTTTTAGTTTTATGCTATGAAGCTTCATGGGTAAGGTGTCCCTGTTTTTAGGCCAAAGGTTTTTCCTTTGTATTTACCCATAATTTTTGTGCCTATACAACACACACACACACACACACACACACACACACAAAACAAACAAGAAAAAAATCCTGCCATATGCAGAATTTTTTTTTTACCACATATTACCTCATTTTTCTATAAAACTAAGCAGAAAGAATCAAACAAAGGCTGGGATCCAGGGGCCAAGCAGTCTTGGATGCATTTGTGGAGGAAAAAAATAAAGGCAGACCTAAATATACAAGCCAAAATCAACTAATAGAATCAAGGGAACTAAACAACTAAAATTAAAGGGTGTTGTTATATTAGCAGGCCAGGGGGCAAAGAGTGGTGGTATAGGACACACTCTGGGTCATTGGTGGAAGGAGGTTGCCGCTGGTGGTGGAAAGGACATTGAATCATTGTATATCTCAAATTCAACTATGAAGAATTCTGTTGATCATAACTGTTTTAATAACAAAATTAAAAAAAAGGGTGGGTGGCCGTATTAATGTCAGACAGCAATGACTCTTCAGCTTAGTGATACAATATTAGAGGGAAACTTCAACACTGCTCTATAATTTCTTAATATACCAGGCTAAAACTTAACAAGGATATACTGACTTTGAAGGTAGAAATGGAAGAGAGTGACTTACTAGACATATGGCTTTTCATTCCCCAAAACCTGAATGTATATTATTCTCCAATGCACATGAGACGTTTTCCAAGATAGACACACACTGAGTCATAAAACATACCTCCATAAAATCAAGAGGATATAAATCATACTAAGTATCTTCTCAGACCACAATTCACTTAAAATAAAAATGAATACAAACAGGGCCGGCGAGGTGGCGCTAGAGGTAAAGTGTCTGCCTTGCAAGTGCTAGCCAAGGAAGGACCAAGGTTCGATCCCCTGGTGTCCCATATGGTCCTCCCAAGCCAGGGGCAATTTCTGAGCACTTAGCCAGGAGTAACCCCTGAGCATCAAACGGGTGTGGGCCGAAAAACCAAAAAAAAAAAAAAATGAATACAAACAGAAACAAGAGAAACAACTATAATACCTGGAAATTAAACAGCTCACCATTGAACAACCAGTGGGTCAGAGAGGAAATCAAAGAAGAAATCAAAATATTCCTGGAAATGCATGAGAAAGAAGATACAAATGATCAAATTTTGTGGGCACAGCAAAAGTGATATAAGAGGAAAATTTATAGTGTTGCAAGCATTCATTAGGAAGAAAAGGCCTATATAAATAAATAACTTAAAGGCATAACTTAAGAAATTGGAAAAGGGTCACCAAATGGACTGAAAGTGGACAGGCTGAAGGTTATAATAAAATTTTAATCAGCTCTCTATCATTATGTATTTACAAAGATAGGTCTGATACAAGCATTCATTATGTCAGGGTAAAAATACGTATTAAATAGACATATTTTCACATATTTTTCTCAATTCTGATTAACATTTTATGTCCTTCTTAAACCTCTTATATATTTGTAATTTATTTGGTGGATACTTTACTAGATAGATTTAAGTTTATCAAAGTGTAGTCAGTAATTCAATAGTATTATTTATATTCTTATTAGTAATGTAAAATGCTTCTTTTTGTTTTAATTTTTTAAACTTTACTAAACACTGTAGTCTTCAAAGTTTCTCATAATCACTTCTTTTTGGGGGATGGAGGATTCATCAGTGTTGGAACACAATCCCACTACCAGTGTGACCTTTCCTCCACCATTGTCCCAGTTTCCCCACCTCCACCCCCAACCCCAAGCCTATTCTCTTGGCAGGCACAAAATAGTATTTTATATTACATATTACAACTGTGGTAGACAGAATTATAAAAATCTATCTCAGTCAAGAAAAATTTGTGAAAATCATTATATTCCATATGATATTATTAAAGTCATTGAGATCTTACTGAGCTGTTTATTGCTAGTGGAGACTTCTGTGTTTTGCTTTTTTATTCATTAAGCATAAGTTGGCATTTCTGCTACTTTCCAATCTAATTTGTTGTGCACCAAATATGCTATCAGTATTGTGGAATTTGGAGGTGTACCTTGACATGATATATGTACCTGGGAGGAAGCTTAGGGTCTCTACAGAGATTAGTTATGAAGCAATGAAGTAGATCTGTTTGTGTGGTAGCCACTGTGGAGTGTAGATGTAGCTGCTGGGACTTCAGAAAAAAGGGACTTAGCCTACCTCCCTTTCCATGGTGTCTCAGAGTTTTTGGCACAAGACTGGTATAACTGTGAGTTTCAGCAGCATGGCTTGCTATTCTTCCAAGGTTAGGCATAAAGCTGTGAAGTTGCTAATTTACATGGCTAACCTACAAAATTTTACTTTATTATAATTTACTTATTCTGTACATTTATATGTGTGTATATGTGTGTCCCTGAATATTCTATCGTTTTATTATTACTAGTTTGTATAGTTTTTACCTAGTATGGCATAGCATATTGCATAATACTAAATAGGCAAGAGCCAATAGCATTAATTCACAATATTTATCTTATGTACAGTTGACTTTAAAAAGTGACTAAATTTAGTCCCATTATATTATAATTACTTTATTAGAATTTTTATTCAGGTACATAGTGCCCTAATTTGCTTTCTAACAATTACTCTAATTGTTTAGAGAACTGAATTTTTTAAAAATATTTGAAATAATACGTTTGACAATGATTACTAAGAAGTATGCCTAGAATATACAACAGTGACCCAGTCTAATTTTTTATTGAAGCTTCATGTTTTACAGTAATATTAATATGCTTTGGCATACAACGCTTCACACCAGCCACCAAAGTTCTACTCTACTTCTTCGAAGCTTCACTCAGTTCTATTGTCAGAATTTAAAAGTTTGTTTTCGAGGGCCATTGTATACTCTGTATCTTTACGTACTTCTTATGTTCAAAATAATAATAGTTTTCTATGTTTTGCAAGGGCACAGCATGAAGACAGTGGTTGCATTCATATTAAACATTAAAGTATGGAGGGTAACTTATGCAGTCCTGGGCAGGAATTGCTAATTTGTTTAAAATTAATTCATAGGTTAAATTTAGAAAAAAAATTCCTTCACCATATTAACTCTCCTAAATAAAGCTTATACTCATTCATCTAGTCTGAAGTAA
Organism: Suncus etruscus; assembly: GCF_024139225.1. Taxonomy (NCBI): domain Eukaryota; kingdom Metazoa; phylum Chordata; class Mammalia; order Eulipotyphla; family Soricidae; genus Suncus; species Suncus etruscus. The sequence goes on along the minus strand of NC_064848.1, from coordinate 95,578,025 downwards.
AGGTATATTGCATAAATCAGTATAAATTAAAAATCTTTGCTTCTCAAACTTTATTATGTACACATAAAAACATACATTCTGATTCATTAGATCTGGAATTTAAGTCTGCGATTCTGCAGTTTTAATAAACTCCTGGACACTAATGAATATTGCTGCTCACTGAATAACACTTTGAGTAGAGTCTAAATTCTTATAAAAAATCTTTAGGTGAGTTTATATTTTATACTTTTAATGTATATTTAGGTTTATGGTCATTAGGTGAGCTTTGCCATGTAATTAACTGATAACCATTTCAAATGACGTGACTTTTTTTTTTTTTTTTTGGTTTTTGGGCCACACCCGGTAACGCCCAGGGGTTACTCCTGGCTATGCGCTCAGAAGTTGCTCCTGGCTTGGGGGACCATATGGGACACCGGGGGATCGAACCGCGGTCCGTCCAAGGCTAGCGCAGGCAAGGCAGGCACCTTACCTTTAGCACCACCGCCCGGCCCCAAATGACGTGACTTTAATTTTATTCATTATCAAGTTTTCTTGAGAGGAAAAATATCTGCCACAGAGGCAGGTAAGGGATTGGGAGCTGGCAGAGGGAAGAATGGGGACATTAGTGGTTAAAAGTGCACTGATGAAGGGATAGTTGTTGTACATTTTAATACTGAAACTCAATCATGAACAACTTTGTAAATATTGCCCTGTGATTCAATTAAAGAATTTATGTTATTAAAATATGAATTCCAGGTATGTTTAAGGTTAAACACATATAGATGAATGTATTTTTTTACACACATAGATGATCTTCCAAAATCAAATGGATGACTGCCTGGAATTTACCTCATTCATGACAAAGTATTTGCATAAAAAAGGAGTCAGTAACTAATTGGTTATATATAACTCATTGGTTATTATAACTCAGTGCTAGAAATAAAATAGCCCCTTTTAAGAAATACAAGAGCCCCTTTTAAAAATAACTAAATAAAAGTCAAATAAGTCATTTAATTTTCCTTGTAAAATGCCTCAAGAAAATTGAGTTTAAATCCTGAGGATAGAATTTTTCACTTTTATTTTTACTGACATTCTCTTAGATAGAAAAATTCTATTAAGAATATAAAATACAACTCAATTTATACATACAATAAATTTATAAATACAACGATTTATCTTAGATAAATTCTATTAAGAACCTTAAACTACAACAACAAAATTGCATCTTTTTATGATGATTTTCTTTCCAATTAAATATTTTCCTTGTTTTCAAGAAGGTACAGACAAATCAGAAATAAAAATATTTCTTCAGTGTAGCCCTACCTTAAATTCTTTACAATCTAGAAACTATAGTATATCAAAGAACATAAGGATTTTTATGGGATAGACTACTATAAAATAATTTACCTACCAATAAGATCAACCACTGGAAAAATGAGTGGAAAACCCTTTACAAGATTGATATTTCCCGTGAGAGCTGTGACTCTCAAATCTTAGGGGTAGTGTTTATCACATAAAGAACCTAAGATGCTGCAGTATGACAACAACATAAAAATGTAACACTCCTTTAGAGAGACATCATGGCATTGAAGAAAAGGCCATTGAAGTAATGAGTCGACCATTAACACTATCTGAGTGAAAGAAGTCCTATCTGGGGAATATGATTTCAGTTACATCAATTCTTTCTGTCATCTTTACAAGCTGATTAGCAAGTGACAAAAAATTTCTAAAATAAAAAAACACATTATAAAACATGAATCCTCCAATAAAAACCTCAGGAAAAATAAAATAAGTTAGAAGGATTATAAAATTGGCTCTGTATTATTTTAGTGAATGTAAACGACATTATCTAAAGGAAATAATCACATTTTATTTTAATTGCCTAATAAATTTGAGCAGCTGAATGGATCCTGGGCTAGTCTTCAAGGCAGAACTTCTTTTCTGAACCTATGAGTTTAGTTTTTTTCTAACAAATTAGAATTTAATGAATCTTTTATATCAGAATCCCTGGAATTTAATGAATTTTTATATCAGAATCCCTGCTTGTACTATCCCATTGATGTTGGGAATGGCTATCTTATGGAGTGCTTGACTTTTGTTGTCATTTTTTAATGTAATATAACCTTGACCTCCATAGCCAGAACATTCTTCTCTTGCCTCTTGATAATTCATATGGGATTTCAGACTATTTTCAATCAAGATCTTTTCCTTTGGGTATTTCTAGACAAGTCATTTTAGAGTATTTCTTGCAGTTCATTAACTGCTTATTCAGGAGTAATACTGATTATATGTTAAATATGAAAAGAGCTCTCATTTCTATTTTTATTGGTAGTCTAGCATGTTTTGGGGGAACTACCAAAGGAACATGACAATGCTTCTGTCTTTGATTTAAAATCTTATTCAGAAATAGTTATTTTTACATAGCATAATTGGAGAATATGACGTGATTTATCAATATGTCAAATTGATAATGTACAAGATAATGTAAGAACACTGAACCTACATAAAATGAAAATATGAATTAATGCAATTAAAGCAAATTATTAAAATAATTAAATTTAAATATAGTAAGGTACTATAAATTATGCTAAGCTAGGATTCACCTGACTTTTAAAGGCATTTCACACTGATTTTTTTTAAATTTTATTTTGGGCCACACCCAGTGACACTCAGGGGTTACTCAAGGCAAATGCCTTACCACTGTGCCACTGCTCTGGCACCTTTCCCACTGTTTTATGCACACAGCCTGATTTTGTTTATATTGTTTATAATTGTTTATATTCCAAACTATTCCTGAAAATCTTAACTCTCTTCTATATCTATCCATACATATGGCTGGTTTTAATTCCAATTTCCCTATCCAATTCAAATCTCTTTATTTGCATCAGGCTTTGACTCCCTCCAAAAAAGTATATTAATTCTTTGGCATTCCTTAGGCCTATTATGATTTCTAAGTTGAACCAGCACAACATATTTTACTATTTTTAAATTTTAATATTAGCTAGTTATCATGATGAGGATCTGTGATAAAGTATATCATTAAGACTGTATTACTGAACTATATTTTTCAATTCCATTCTTTAAAATGCTCACATAATAATTAAATAACATTTCAATATTTAAATGTTAAATCTACATATATTACATATTGTAACATACATGTTACAATTTTAACAGGTGATTCACATAGAAGTAACTCAATAATAAAATCTAAATGATCAATAGTTACTTTTTGTGTTATTTTTTCCAGTAAGATATTGTCATGTTTTTTCTATATCAAAGTACTTGAATTTCTTTTTCTGTTTGCTTTGTTTTGGGGCCACACCTGGTAATGCTCAGGGGTTACTCCTGGCTATACATTCAGAAATCGCTCCTGGCTTGGGGGACCATATGGGACGCTGGAGATCGAACCCTGGGTCAGTCATATGCAACACAAATGCTCTACCTCTATGCTATCGCTCCAGTCCCTAAAATAATTTGCATTTCAACAATAAATATGTGAGAAAAATTCTACTCCACCTCTAATTTATGTATTTGTCTCTTCAAGTTGTACAAAGGTAATTGAGGAAAAGTATTTTGGATTTATTCTGTGAATTTTGAAAAAGATCAAGATACTTAAAATTTTAAGCTTTCATATTAAATTAATTTAAATAAATAACTTATGATAAGATGATAGTATAACTGTATCAGTTATTAAATACTTAGTTTTACCCACGAAAAAAGATTAATTATCTAAATAAATGGCAATGTAAATATTCTAAAAATAATCAAGAAATAAATTTGGGGACCCGGAGAGATAGCACAGCGGCGCTTGCCTTGCAAACAGCCGATCCAGGACCAAAGGTGGTTGGTTTGAATCCCAGTGTCCCATATGGTCCCCCGTGCCTGCCAGGAGCTATTTCTGAGCAGCCAGGAGTAACCCCTGAGCACCGCCGGGTGTGACCCAAAAACAAACAAAAAAACAAAAAAACAAAACAAAAAAAACACAAGAAATAAATTTGGGGCCGAAGAGATATCACAGCAGTAGGGAATTTGCCTTGCATGTGCCAACCAAGGATGAACCAGGTTTGATTCCCAGCATCCATTTGGTTCCCTGAGCCTCCAGGAGCAATTTCAGAGTGCAAAGCCAGAAGTATCTACTAACACCACCTGGTATGGCCCAAAACCCCAAAACAAATAAAATAAAATAAAATATAAAATACAATACAATGTCAGTATTTGATTTAAAAGAAATAAGTAGGTCCCAGCCTTTAGACTATTAGCACTTTATTTTCTTTTACTTTTTTTTGGGGGGGGGGGGTCACACTCAGGGGACTCAGGGTTACTACCAGAAATTGCCCTTGGCAAGCTCGGGGGACCATATGAGATTTGAACCACCATCTCCATGCCAGGCAAACACCCTACTGCTGTTCTATCCCTCTGGTCCCACTATTAGCTCTTAAAAAAATTCTACTATTATCCCTTTGAGCAGTGTTTTTCAACCACTGTGCTCCGGCACACTAGTGTGCGGTGAGATATGGTGTGAGATATCTGGTGTGCCATGGGAAAAATTTCAATTTCATCCATAATATGTGGCTTTGGCTCAAAAATAAACCAATCATTAGAATCCCATTTTCCACTACATATCTGTGTGAGATGAGCTTTTCAAGCCTGATTGCTATAAAAACTAAAGACAGAGAGAGACTGAGAGTTGTTTATGAAGAGCTACGTGGGTGTTTTTCTTTGATTCCTGCCAGAATATCAGCTTTGTGTTCAGCCAAACAAGCCCAGGTTTTGCACTAAGTGGACAGAAATATGAACAATTATAAAATACTTTATTATTTAATAACAAAGTAATAGTAAATTATTTATTTGTGTTTATTTGATTCCTATTAAAGAGAATTACTTTATATATAGTAATATAGGCACAGTTAAGTTTTTTTTTTACATTTTCTAATGGTGGTGTGCCTCTTGATTTTTTTTCATGAAAAAATGTGCCTTTGCACAAAAAAGGTTGAAAAACATTGCCTTTGAGATCCCAGTTTTAGTTCTTTTTAGAAAAATACTTACTAGTGAGGTTTCTAAACCATGATTGTTTTATTTACATGATGAAATTCCATATCATTTTATTATATTTCACTTTCTCTTTTTCCCATAAATATACTATATTATTGTTTTAATGTGTTTCTATTTCTTCATATTTCATCATTTCCTTTCTTTTGTCTTTTTGTTAATTGACATCCTGACATTGTATTTTTATTTGAATATTCTTATTTTTTACTGACTGTGAGTGAATGTTTTTTTCTTTTTGATTTTTGAGTCACAACTGATTGTGCTTTGCGCTAAAGAATTATTCCTAGCTGTGCTTGGTGGACCATATGGGATGTCAGAGATTGAACCATGGTCAGCTGTGTGCAAGGCAAGCAACCTACCCAATATACTATTTCTACGGTTCCTGTGAGTGTATTTTAATATAATAGTGACCATTTCAATAGCCTTGGAAAAAGAAAGGCACAATTAAATAGTCAAGATGTCAATCAAAGGCAAATGAATAAATAAAATGTGGTAGGCAGGAAAGGTATCTAAAATAGTCAAGGGCTGGAGTGATAGTACTGCGTTAGGGCCTTTGCTTTGCACACAGCTGACCCAGGAAGGTACTGGTACGGGTATAGGATCCCCGGCATCCTATATGGCCCCCCTAAGCCAGGAGCAATTTCTGATTGCATAGTGTAAACCTTGAGCATCACCAGGTGTGTCCCCCAAACAAACAAATAGTAAAATAAAATAGTCAACTTTATAGAATTGTGATTGTGAGGAAAGAGAAATATGATGAATTACTAATTAAGGCATATACTTTCAATTAATTAAGATGAATAAGTTCTGAAGAACTATTGTATAATAATGTACCTATCTTCTTACACATTTTAAACAAAAGGTTTAAATTTTAATAGATTGGATCTCATTTTAAGCATTATTACCATAATAGAATGAAATTTAAGGGAAATAAATTTTGGTTGGGAATGCAGTCTTGTAATTCAAATAGAATTTACTCTGTCTCTCTAGTGTCACCAATTCAGACAGAAGACTAGCTCTGAAATATGAGCCTTTAACCTCAATACTCTAGCAAATTATGAGCATTCATTATCGAATGCTCACTTGCTTAGCACTGTAATTGATTTTCATGAAGAGAAGTTAACTTTTGAGTTTAAATTTGCTTTATATAACTCATTTCTTTCTACAAAAAAGAATGCTAAATCAGTTTAGAGATAGTTGTGACATCTTTGTTCCATAATCAGCCTGAATTTTTCATGATACTGTACAGGTACAATGTTATTACATCAAACATTTGTAAGCATCATCTTCAAGCAAACGTAGGATGCTATCTGTACTATATGATAGAATCACTGCCTTTTTTTGTTGTTGTTATTTTGTTTTGGGGCCACACCCGGTGATGCTCAGGGGTTACTCCTGGCTATGTGCACAGAAATTGCTCCTGACTTGGGGGACCATATGGAACCCTGGGGATCGAACGAGGTTCTTCCTGGGTCGGCAGGGTCCGTCCTGGGTCAGCCGCGTGCCTGGCAAACACCCTACTGCTGCGCCTGGTTTCTGAGGTTACTTATTGTTTTCCAAGAAGAATGTACTCGTTGCCAATTTCATCAGCAGGTTTCTTTTCTTCCACATCCACACGAACACTAGTTAATATTTTTAAGACATATATTAATCTCATTGGTGTGATAAAATAATTGATGCTTTAGTTTGTATTTCTTAGATGATAAGTGATGCCAAGCATTTTTACATATACCTTTTAGTCATCTTTATGTCTTATTTAAGGAAGGCTCTATGCATTTATTTTCTCCATTTTGTGTTTTTTTTGTGTGTGTGTGTGTGTGTGTGTGTGTGTGTGTGTGTGTGCGTGTGTGTGTGTGTGGGGGGCTCACAACCAGAGGTGCTCAAGGGTTACTCCTAACTCTGTGCTCAGAAATCCCTCCTGGCAGGCACGGGGGACCATATGGGATGCCAGATTCAAACCACAGTCCGTTCTGGATCCACTGCATGCAAGGCAAATGCCTTAACGCTGTGCTATCTCTCTGGCCCCATTCTTTTCTCCATTTTGCATGGAGAGTTTGTCAGTTTTACTTTCATGTTAACTTTTTACCATTGCTTTAGAGGTATTAAATATTAACCCTTTGTCAGTTGTGTGGTGGGAAATTATTTTCTTCCAGATTTTGGTCATTAGTTTGTAATGTAGAAACGTCTTAGTTTGATTCGCTTTCATTGCTTCTGTTTTCTTTTCCTTTGCAACGTTTTGCATTATGATGAAACCTCTAAATAAAAAACATAAGATGTTTTACATGTGTTTTGCTCAACAAAATTTATGAATTCAGGGTTGAAATTGAGGCCATTGGTTTATGGCCTGTGGCATTTTTTTTTAGTTCTAACTTACCAGTTTTCACAGCACCATTTGTTCAAGCAACTTTCCTTGTTTGCAGGACTGCTCACATGGCTAAAATATAAAAACAACCCAGGGTAAAACAACAGATGACTAGATAAACAATTAAATATTTACAACAGAATACAATTTGACTTTAAGAAAAGATGAAACCATGCAATTTGTTGCTTCATGGATGTATCTGGAGAGTTTTGTGCTTAGTGAAATTAAGAAAAGGGACAGAAACATAACCAAATATATCATATATGAGATATAAAGACTAGTAGGGAAATAATATACCCCAAAGCAACAGAAACTGGTTACTTTACAGTAGCTTTCTAGAATTTTAGCACCATGTTACTATACACAAAAAGTGCTATAGGTAAGACTACGAAAGGTATTGACTTAGCTTATTTCTCTTTTTGATCAACTCAGACTAAAATTTTATAATTATAAAAATAATCTTCAGTAATGTATTTGTTTATAAATTTGACTATTTTTAAATGATTTCTATAAATATGATCATATACTACTTATACTTTTTATGCATTTAACATGATTTAAAGGTTAATCCATGTTTTTCTCTTTTTTAAAGCTACAAAGTATTTCAGTGTACACATGTGACACATGAAATTGTTTATCCATTAACCTTTTATTTTACCTACCACTTTTGTATGGAGGTCCCTCTTTTTCTCAACTCATAATTCATAGAATATTTCCTTCTGCATTATATGGGGTTATACAGTGTTGTTTGAAAAACTGGGGGTTACTCTTACTCCTGGCTCTGAACTCACAGATCAAATGTATGGGCTCAGGAGATTACATGGAATGCAGAAGACTGAACATAGGTTAGCCACATGCCAGGAAAATGACGTACCCACTGTTCAATTGCTTTAGCACAAAATAACAATAGTCTTAATGCAAGTCTTAAGTGACTATTAGACCAATGTACCCACTCTTCTACAAATTGTCCAATTTTCCCTCAAATAATGATAAAAGTTCAAAACAGAAATATTTGAGTGAAATAAGAAATTTCTTTGTACATTGAAAGACAAATTGTTGACCATAATGAATATGTGATTCTTAAAGATATTATAAATCCTTAACATAGCCATTTATTTGTTATTAATAGTAATAGATTGCTTATTAATAATCATCATTAATTGTTATTATAACTGATAATCATTTATTATTTATACCACATAAATAATACCATATATTTTATAATTTAAAATATTTTTAGAGACTAAATTTTAGGTAGGTGTACCGATTCTAGTAAATAAATTTAGTATGTCTGAAATTGGTTCTTTTTTTTAATTGATGTCAATGCAGGGCAGTGAAGTATAAAATGATTTCCTGAAAATATATGTATATATAAAACTTTTTAATCACATCAAGCTTATCTCAGATCATAATTATATCAAAATGTCAATATAAATAAAATCTATTTTTTTATTTTGGGGACATATCCAGTGACTCTCAGAGGTTACTACTGGCTATGCACTCAGAAATCGCTCTTGACTTGGGGGGCAATATGGGATGCCAGGATTGAACCATGGTCTGTCCTGGGTCAGCTGCAATGCAAGGCAAATGCCTTACCACTGTGCCATCACTCTGGTCCCAAATAAAGACTTTTCTATTTTTATTTTTATTCCATGAAATGAAGTAATAGAAATACTCACTAAATCAGATATATAAACTAATATAACTAAATACATTTTACATGTTTCTTTTGGTATCTATTTCAGACTTCTTCATATTTATTGAACATCAGAATTCAGTATCACCATCTACTTGGATCACCAAAGAATTCAGGTTCTAATGTGATTGTGAAGAAGGGATTTTTAGTGTCCTTCCCTCCTCCCGTTGGCATAGCTCAAACTGAATAAAGATTTTTCTTTAATCTTAAGAGTAGAACATTCTTGTTTGGTATATTTGGTAGGTAACTTATAGGATTTAGTAATATTCAATTTTTTCTATAAAATTCAGTGTTAATATCATCACATCCCTTGCTCTCCAAATAACCTACTAAATCATTCTAAAAATTAATGTTCTGATTTAGAATAATGGGGAAGTCCTTTGTACTACATTGCAGAAAGCATGATTCCATTCCCAAGTCCTCAGCATTTAAGTATCAGGTCTTTGTTTCCACACAGCCATTTTATCTATGTGAATTTTGTTTAAGAATATCAAATCAGGGGCTGGAGAGATAGCACAGAAGTGGGGCTTTTGCTTTGCAGTCGCCAACCTGGGAGGGACCTGGTTTGATTCCCAACATCCCATGTGGTTCTCCATCGTGCCAGGGGCAATTTCTGAGTGCAGAGCCTGGAGTAACCCCTGAGTGCTGCTGGGTGCGGCCCAGAAACCAATTGATCAATCAATCAATAAATACAGTTTTTAAAAAGAGAATATCAAATCTTTTGGACTATTATGACATAATGGTCAGTTTGTACCACTATTGCCTGGTCCCATAGGAACCATATTTTCTGTAAAATCCATTCATAACTGCCAGTGTTCCATGCAACTAATAGACTATAGCAGTATCCCCATGTGTACCATATTCAACTTTTAGAATGTCAAAGTCTAGTATTCATTCTCCAGATCACCCAAACCACCAGAAGGTTTTATATTCATGTCTTTATATAATCCCTTCTAACACCAACTAGAATTGACCTTTATAACCACTGGGGTATTGCAGTAATATTGATATAAAACTACAAATTTAGATCAAAATAATATTGTAGCTTCTGTCTTATACTATCTTTGTTTAAACATTCAAGAAAATAACAGCTGTGATGTCATGAGGGCACATATCTGTTTTGGAAAAGATACTGGCACTTGCCAATGACTATGTAAGTAACCCTTGTTCTCTTTGGAGGCATATTTTTCAGCATTGAACAAGTATTCAAAAAACTTCTGTCCAATATCTTCACTATAACTTTAGTTAAAATGAGAGGCCTTAAATAAGAACAACACCGGTTGAGTGTTTAGAGTTTCTGACACACAGAAACAGTGATATTAGAAACACTTTCTCAAATATTGCTATTAACTTTCAAAGTAACTTACTATGAAGAAATTATTTTTATATAGGTAATGTCTTCTCAAAAAGGTATATCACCAGGCCCCAAATTCTCAACAATGGAAATAGCATATTGTAATTGGAGTGTGCAGGACAATGAAGAAATTTTCATTAAAAGCCAAATATGCTCTATAGATATTTCAGGAAGAATTCTAATGGTGGCTACCTGAAAGGACTTAAAATGAAATTGTTTCTTTTTTTCTGCTACAGAAAGGCCAAGAACACCTCTCTCTCTCTTTCTTTCTCTTTCTCTTCATATTCATCTAAGTAAATTAAATTTCTTTCAGTAAGACTTTTGCTCTCACACACCAAATAGGGAGGGAGAAAGGAAGGAAGTGAGGGAGGAGTAATGAGGGAAGGAAAGAGGGAGATTAAAGAGGGAAGGAGGGAGGGAGAGAGGAAAGGGTCAGAGCATTGTACAAGTAGGGTGTTTGCCTTTCACACAGCCACCTGGGTTTGATCCCTGGTACCCCATATGGTACCCTGACTTCTAGAAGTAATTCCTTAGTTCAAAATCAGAGCCATGACTAACATCAAAACACACACACACACACACACACACGCAAAAAAAAGAAAGAAAGAAAGAAAGAGAGAGAGAGAGAGAGAAAGAAAGGAAGGAAGGAAGGAAGGAAGGAAGGAAGAAAGAAAGAAAGAAAGAAAGAAAGAAAGAAAGAAAGAAAGAAAGAAAGAAAGAAAGAAAGAAAGAAAGAAAGAAAGAAAGAAAGAAAGAAAGAAAGAAAGAAAGAAAGAAAGAAAGAAAAGTTTAAAAAGGAGATATATTAGAAAATTGTAAGAAAATTCTTATTATATTATGGCAGAATGCTTAGTAATTTGGACTTTTAGTATTTGAGTTAAACATTATTTGAAAGAGATGCTTCATTATGCCAAAATGAATTCTATGCTTTGATGACTCATATTGCTCAAATAAAACCAGTAGTACTTTTATAGATTGCACTATAAGATTTTGGGAAATATAACTCTATGATTCTCTAAGGCAGGCAGAGATTAAATCTATCACACAATACAAACTGATTTTGGTTTTTTTTTTATTTTAATTATGACAACAAAGATGCAAAGAAAGAGGACAGGGTAAAGTTACAGTGGAAGCCCAATCACCCATAAACAGAATTCTCGGTAGTCCCATCGATGATATCCCAGCCTTGAACTTTCAGCCAAAGAACATTAAGAAAAACAAAACTGAACCCATGTACAATACAATTACTTTGTCCCTCAAATCCCCAGTTGTAGTACATACTATTTCTTAGCAGCACACAATATAATCTAAAGACATTAGACTTATGTAACTCCTTAAACATTGAGGGCAAAGTACATTTATCTAGTTTCATGCACATGCTTACTAGTTTAAGTTAACTTCAAAAGTTTTAGTGGGATGTTTTTCTTAAGGATTGGAGTCAAGGGAACATAGTAAAAAATGGTGTTAGAGTGGCATTTGTTTGCATAGGCCCACCAAAATATAAGGGACATGGAAAGAAAAATTATGGTCTAAGTACAGGGAAACTCTACCCCTAAAGTTTCCTGGGACAGGACTGACTCTAGGCTCCAGGCAAACTAGTTTGTCCAATCCAAGTCATCGTCTGTAGTGGCAATACACCTCCATTCCTCACATAGTCTCTGTTGTTGGTATCATGCTTCTGTATTAAAGATCCTGGAGTCTGCATATCTCATATTGCAGTCAGGATCAGGATGCAGAGCATCCTCTCGTTTCACCTCACACTTAAGGGGCAATAGAGAGAACCATGTCCTGTAGAGCAGGTCATTGTTGTTGTCAAGTCTTCTCAGTGTAAACGGAAGTCTCTTTTTAGGAGGTCGATGTCAGACCCTTGGTAGTGTCTTTCCTGGTGGAGGACTGCTTCCAGCTGTTGCTATAAAAGACCTTGGATGTTTCGTAGATAGCTTGCCTGGTTCCGGTGTAAATGGAGGATGCCCATTCTTCTGAGGCCTGTGCCAGGTCATTCTATCAATGTTCAGGGTGTAAGGTACATTGTACTGAGATTTATTAGATAAGAACTTATCTGTATGTATAGTGTTTTCCCATTTTAATGTGTCTATGTAAACAAGGATCAATGCCATGAAGCGTTATCAGCCCATCTGGAGGCAATAGGAACAAGACCAGCAATTTCCATGACATAGTTCAATCATAGGCATTAAACTGAGGGACAGTTCCACCAACAATCCTTACTGAACATCTTACAAAGAAAAGACAAGATGAAAAGTGGATAGAAACATCATGGTAGAAGAATATAGAGAGAGTTACAGCTGTTAAAGAAAATACACATAAAATATTCAAAAGGTATATGTGTTCAATTTATGTCCTTCTAAATAGTTCTGGGATTGTTAGATCCACTGTATGTCTTGGTCTGAGTGTGTTACTGAAGTTAAGAAGGATAAATCTGGGGTACTGATGGTTGGGAGGAGTATATATATATTTGCAACATGTAGACTGGGATGAAATTGCCAGTGACAGCCTGAGTATAGCTGAGCAGCTATCTGCCACCCCCCAGATCAAACTCCACCCCCTAAGCCAATCTCTAGAGCCGGCCTGGGATTGGGGAAAACCCAGGGTGCCCCATCAGGTCCTCCCAGGAACCCACCTGGAGATCCGGAGGAAAGAGGGAGAGGGGGGTCGGGTGACCCAGGTCCGGGCCCCCCTACCCTAGGCCGGGCCAAGAGGCCCCTGGCACATAAGGAGGTCTGCCAGGGGCCAGCCTATGTGGGCTGAAAATCCTGCTCCAGGTGATTTTGGGTTTTAATCTTTTATTTTTTCACTTTGGTTTTTTGGGCCACACCCGGTGACACTCAGGGGTTACTCCTGGATATGAGCTCAGAAACTGCTCCTGGCTTGGGGAACCATATGGGATGCTGGGGATCAAACCGAGTTTTGTCCTGATCAGCTGTGTGCAAGGCAAATAACCTACCACTGTGCTATCACTCCAGCCCTGGTTTTATTCTTTATATATTACATTTGATGAAAAAATTAAATGAGTTTATATATTTCAAAGTATATTTTATGCTATACATAGTAATTAAAATTTAGCATTTAAATAAATATTGTAATCAAGGAATATCATAGTTCTGCATGCCTTGTTGCCACATTTTTATGCTAATAATTATCTTTAAATAATTATTTTATTTATCATTGTTAAAATTTCTAACTATATAAAAATAAAATGAAGATGTACCTTAAAACTTATCTTATGCACCTTAAAGATACATTAATTAAATATTGATGGTTGGAGCGATGGCGCAGTGGTAGGTCAGCACAAGACTGACCAGGACAGACCACTGTCCATGTCTCAGCATCCCTTCTGGTCCCCCAAGCCAGGAGTGATTTCTGAGCGCATAGCCAGGAGTAACCCCCTGAGGGTCACCAGATGTGGCCCAAAAAATAAAAATAAATAAATCTTGATATATTTAGCATACATATTATATATTAATCTATAAAAATAGAACTTGTATTATCTTATAAAATAATGTGTTTTTATATCTGTATTAGGTAATTATCTGATATGCATGAGATTGTGTTAGCTTGAACTGGAGAGACAGTATAGTGGGTAAGGTACTTGCCTTGCAAACCCGAGTTTGATCCCTAGCACCTTACATGATCTGAACATCACTGGGAGTGATTTCTGAGTGTAATGCCTGTGGTTACTTCTGAGTGTCTTCAGTTGTGGTCCAAAATACAAACAAAAGATTGTGTTAAGTGTCTACACATTAACAAAAAAATAATATATCAAAAAGGAAAATATCCTAAACAAAATGATAAACTTTTGAAAATAACACATTTAAATTATATAAAATGCTAATATCAAATAAATATATTGAGTTTAAAAGTTTCTGATACTGCTGGAAATATAAAACCAATAGAAAAATTAGTTTGCAAAGACTAAAATATGTATGTTCAAAGTGACATAATAAAATTTAAAACTAAAGGATTTTCATTTATCAAATTAAGAAAGAATTTTAACAATGCTTATCAGGATTTAGTGATAGTAGAAAAATTTCTATGAACTTCTTTGAAAACAAAGTAAATAATATGCACTTTAAAATGTTAAAATTGGGGACTGGTGGGATAATACAGGAGGCAGGGCATTTGCCTTGTAGCCATCAAAGGTTCAATCCTGGAATCCCCGAACATGCCAGCAGAGATTCCTGAGCACGAGCCATAAGTAATCCCGGAGTATGTGTAACTTAAAATAACAACAGCCAAAGCAATAACAACAGGTTAAAATTTGCATATCCTTTGTCAGTTTTTTACTTTACTGTGATCTAACCTAATAAAATTAATCAGGAAGACTTTAAAATAAGTTACATGCAAATATGAATCTGTGAGTAAAGGGCATTGCATAGCATTATCACAGATATGCTCTTTGTATTGATACTTATGGCTCAGATCATTTTATGAGATAATGGAAGTTAATGATATGATTCGATTTTATAACTCTTGTTCATTATAGTACTTAGTATATTTTTATACTATGTAAATGAGAAGAATCGCGATGTAGACAGAGGTTAAGTAATTACATAAGAGATCAAACTTGAAGCGAGCTGAAAATACATTGCTATATTTGGTAGCTTTAAAATCAACTATCCTCATAACTGATTCTCATTTATTGTCTCATCACATTTAAACTACTTGTTCTAATTTTGTGTAATTAATTTGATACCCTTATATAATTTCTTATTAAAGTGTAATTACTTATTGCAGATGAATTCTTAGCTTGACTTCACAATGATCTTTCTGAAAAAACTGATTTGTCATTTGAGAATTATATTACCAATTAAATTATCTTAAAACCTGAGTTTAAAAAAAGCTATTGCACTCCTTTTACTCTTGCTTAGCAAAAATTTTTAATCTACTTTAGGTCAGTAAGTCAAAATTTAATAATGTTTGTGTTCAGAAACCTTTACAAAGAAGTCCCTTAGAGCTTAACTTTTAAACCATAAGTCACAAGCACATATAAAAATGTTGTAAAATAATTAGTTTTTTTAAAGTTTTGTTGAACTGCATGTTTTAGTTGTATAACTTTTATATGTTTGTATATCCAGTTTACATTAAAATTTCTCAAGTAAAAGAAGGTAAGTGGAAGAAATTTAAGTCCTGCAGTGAACCAGAGAAATGGGACAGTGGTACAGCTTGCCTTGCACACAACTTACCTCATTTTGTTTCCTGCCACACTGTTTGATTGCCTGACCATCACCAGGAGGAGAAAAACAAAACAAAACAAAACAAGAAAAACTCAAGGATTGCTTGGTGTATGTAGCTCACAAACAAACAAATAAACAAAGAAGTCCTGCTGTTTGGAGCACATATTCAAATGCCAATAATTGACAATTTTTCAGGTTGTTGGATTACCAGTCTGTCGGAGATTTTAAATAGATTTTTAAGGACCGGTAAATAAAAATGTCTTTGATATGATGAATGAATAATGAATGATATGATGATGGACAAAAATAAGACAAATCATTTCATTGCTAAAATGATTAAAGAATATTCTCAAGAGTTTTTTAAATCTTCTGGGAAATCACTTGTGGCCCATAAACAATTGAATTTAAATAAGTAAAATACTTAAAAAATTGTTGCTGTTGTTTTTTGGGGGGCCAAATCAGATGGTGCTAAGAATTTGCCCTGCACTCAGAATTTGCTCCCTGTCACCTCAGGGTACCATATAGTTAGTTAGCTAGATAGTTACTTTAATTAGGCAACACCCCATGGTACTCCTGGTTCTGCACTGAGGAATTATTCCTGGTGGACTCAGTAACCATATGGGATGTGGGACTGAACTTGGTTTTGCCACATGCAAGGCAAATACCTTACTCACTTTACTTTTGCTCCAGCTCATATCTCATTTTAGATGTTTAAACATATTTACTCATATCAGAAGCTGGCCTATTTGTGAGTTTTGCAACAAACAAAGAGATGAAGGGGTTTTCAGAATTTTCTCATACTCCTCTTTAGAGCTTATCTTTTATAAGGTACGTTTGAACTGTTGCTGGCCACCCATCAATAATACAGCCTTTAAAGACTCAACCTTTATTGTTCTCATGCCCTTGACATATAAAAAAAAGTCTTAGAAAAAATTGTTGAATATAGTAGGCAAAGGCACAATTTAAATTTGAAAGGCTATCTTTTGTTGTCTGAGTTTTGAATGACACAAATAAAATAGGAATGCTATAAGATTATTTTTAGCAGACAAAAAATAAATCTGCTTATCAAAATATGTGAGAATTATTCAGAATTCTTTACTGTACTAGACAATGGAAAACTAAGCAAAATAGCAGCCAATTAAATGTGTAACCATTTCAAATAATTTTTAAAAAATTCCAATTGAATATACTTGTGTGTGGCACTATCAATTGCACATATTTTGGCTGTATGAACAGTTGCTTTTACTTCTTTTTAGTGAAATAAAACATCTGGCTATTTTTTATTTATATCAAAATAGGTCAGGGAAAATGGTTTTTCATGTAGTTAGTGTTGTTTTAATACACTGATGGAACATAATCCTATAATCTATATAAAGAAATACATTTTTATCAAAACATATTATATATGCTTAGGGTTAGAAAGTTGTCTAGTCTGTTTTTCTTAGTTTCTAACGTTATTTTATGTAATAATAATTGAAAAGCAACATTTTAAAGCAATGTTGAGATTCTTTTTATTCTTCTTAAAAATTAAACATATAGGCATGCACACACACAAACACACACATGCTCTCTTTACAACTTTGCCACTCACTTCTCACTCTGAGTAATATAGTTATGTGGCACTATAGGTCTAGCTTTTATTTATAGACATAAATTAAATATTACATTCTCCTTGTGTACCTGGAAATAACTTGTGTTTTAGAAAAATCAGATTGCTCTTTAAAACATTTATACTGTTGAAATGTGGTAGTTAATTTGGCTAACGATTTCTAACTGTCAGGAGCAATTTTAGATGCAGTCATCTTTCTGTTGATGTGTGATTATTGTAATACAGTTTAGGAGACAAAAGTACACAGTTCTTCATCAGGTGGTGCTGGGGAGGATACGATCTTGCAAAGGGTGTGTTGATTGAAACACATGCAAGGTGCACTGAAAAGATAAGTCAACAACTAAAGTCTGCAAAATGAATGAGTTTAATTGAGGCTATTTGCCACCTCATTTTTCTGGTTTCTTCATGCATCTTATTTTTTTCAGGTTCAGTGGGTATTTTTATAGCTGCCCACAGAATTGTTTCAGAATATCCTATTTCTATGTTTTCAATGTAAATATAGTTGGAATAAAATAAATGGAATTTTGTTATCTGTGAATACTTGGTTATTAGAATTTATGATAATGTTGTTGAAATAGAAATAGGCTGCATGCTTTTCCTAGTTACCTAAGTAAACTTTAAAGTGATTATCAAGGTACATAAAACAGTGCAGAAGTTTTCATGAAATCTCTTTTCTGTGACCTTACTATCAGCTATTCATTGCCTTATATATTTTAATTGTAAAGTAAGTATATTTTTGAAAGTAAAATAATATATTCAAAACCATGCCACAAGTATCAAAGGATATCACTAAAACCATTAATAAAAAAAAAAAGAAAATATCTGCTTCAGGGGCCTTAGTGTTATTCTCCTGTGATAAACATCCATTTAAAAAACATTCAATAACTAAATTTAAATCACAATTAGTGTGATCTGAAAAACATGAAGAGTGTTCTGAGAGGTAATTCCCTCAGTTTTGTTGTCAATAATTCATAAATCATTTTCAAAATACCAGAATCCAAAGTGGATACATTTTATTTAACAATAAACTTAGAAATAAGCCTTGAGTTTAAGCTAAAATTTAGAATAAAGAATTTTGAATCTCAACCAGTTTTGTTAGATTTTAGCTTGTTAAATTGTTAAATTTTCCAATTTAACTGCTAGTGAATGCTCTGCAGTTCTGCTTCCTAATTTTACTGATTACTTTTCCTTTTCCAGAAAAATAATACGTGCTTTGATTTTTTTCTAATTAATTAATAGAATGCAGACATGATGGTAGTTCCATGTGTATAATAAAATTTCTATATTATTTTATCAGCTTGTCAAAATGCACCAAGCAATAATAATATAATCTTCCTTAAAAGTACAATAAAATTTTTGTTTCATTTTGTTGGGTAAGGATATAGTCATGCCTGTTACAAATGCATCTTGTGCCTCAATGATTAGCAGTTTATTTAATTCACAATTGTTATTCCATTTTAAATGAAGTTAACATCTTTAAAATTTTAATATTTTTGTTTTGTGTTTGTTTGTTTTTTGGCAATCCAGCGCTTCTCAGGGGTTATTCCTAGCTCTGCGCTCAGAAATCACTTAGGGCTCGGGGGACAATATGGGATGCTGGGGATCAAATATGCATCTTTTCTGGGTCAGCCACTTGCAAGGCAAATGTCTTACGCACTGTGCTAACACTTCAGCACCTAAATTATTAATACATTATTAGTTAAATATATTAAAGAAAGCTTTAAATTAGCCTCAGACAATTAACTCTGGGATAAATCATAAAATTAGGAATGAGAATAAAATTCAGAAAACCTGAATGGTTTTATTAATCATTCAAGATATGAGCATGATTATCACTTCCCTTTTTAGACCCCATTTTTCTCTTTCATAAAATGAGTCAATTGCCTGATCAACTTCATTTTTTAGCAGCAAAAACTTCTTTTCAGACAAAAATCATATTATAATGTCAATACATATAAACAAAAATAAATATGTATGAATCTCTTATAAAACATGCAATGAAGGGGCCGGAGCGGTGGCACAAGCTGTAAGGTGTCTGCCTTGCCCGCGCTAGCCTAGGTCAGACCACAGCTAGATCCCCTGGCATCTCATATAGTCCCTCAAGCCAGGAGCAATTTCTGAGCGCATAACCAGGAGTAATCCCGAGCGTCACCGGGTGTGCCAAAAAACAAGATGAAAAACATGCAATGAAGTAGGAGGGGATTAGATAGGTTTGGTAGATTCTGAAGGGCAACCTTATTGCTCCTTAGAACACCCTTTCTCACACACCCTACTTAAGATGGCTCTAAACCAAGTCCAATGACCCTTCAACTTTTATGGAAGACAATTTGTAAATCATATATGTATATGATCTTTACATTTCTTTAAAGTCCCAACATAATATAATTCTCATTTTTATATATTGTTATTTTTGTGTTAAAGCACCGAAATTAAATTAACTACTGAAAATGTGAGGTAAAGTCCCAGGATGTAGTTCAGTGGTAGAGTGCATACTTTATATGCGTGAGGTCCTGCTTTGATCCCTGGTGCAGCACAACTGCAAAATAATTTCTCTATGCAAATATAAGTAGGTTTAATGTATGCTAAGAAGTCTAAGCTAAATTGCTCACATTTCATACTAAAGCCAGTGACATAAGCATCCCCTGAAATAAGTCTGCCATACCAAATAATTTCTTTTGGAAATGAATACATTGATAAAGGCCTAAGAAACCCTGCTGTTTCAGAAAATTGCAGAATATTCCTAGTTAATTTTTCTTGCCATCTTTAGTGAGATAGCAGATATGAGGCAACATTAATTTTGGGGATAAATTTATAGGCAAATATGCTTAACTGAATTAATTTTCCTGGCTTTGTTACTGGATTATAAACACTTCTTTCAGCAATTATACATCTGTAACTATTAAAATCTCTGTGTCTAACTATATGAAGTAACTTAGAACAGAACATGTTCTCCAAAATATTTAGTTGCTCTGAACTAAAAACAAACCTTTAGGTGACTATATTCTTCATTAGGAACAATTTTCTTGGTCTGATACTGAAATTTATTTGGTATTATAAGGTGGGAGAAATAGACTTGTTTTCACTGTAACTCATTTTTGTTGACCTTTATGAGGACGATTCTTTAGCTATCTAAAATTAAGAAAATGAATAAAAGCAGAGTAGAACTTTAATAATCCCTTGGGAAGCTAAAGTGAAATTGCCTCTGCAGTTACCTTTTATAGTCTTCATGACACAGTTCTGCTTTTTCAAAAATACAGAGTGTAGATCAGTATTTTCCAGCAGTTGTGTACAGAGACCTACTTTCATAATACTTCAGGGAAGTCAATGTGCTAGATCATGAAGTGCCTTTCTGAAGGTGAAGTTGTGAGAAAGGGCATATGATCCTTCTGCTTTCTTAGAATAGAAATGACTAAGAGGTGGGCCCGGAGATATAGCACAGCGGTGTTTGCCTTGCAAGCGTCCGATCCAGGATTTAAGGTGGTTGGTTTGAATCCTGGTGTCCCATATGGTCCCCCGTGCCTGCCAGGAGCTATTTCTGAGCAGACAGCCAGGAGCACACCCTGAGCACTGCCGGGTGTGGCCCAAAAACCAAAAAAAAAAAAAAAAGAAATGACTAAGAGGAAAGGTAGAACAAGAATTAAGAGCTATTGAAAGGGCTTTGATTCATGCCAAAGAGATAGCAAAGGAGACCCAATTACAACTCCCAAGGTGAGTCATTTTATTATATATATAAAGTATGGGTAAGTTAATCAATAACTTTTCCACTGCATGGCAATTTTTTTTTTATTTTCCAAGAGTTCTGTTCCATCCCTTTCACTCTTTAGGAGGCTCAATTGTCAGTTGCCACATAAATTGTCAGCTCTCACTCATATGATCCAGACAATGGTAGTAAATGAGAGAAATAAAATGCTTGTCTCCAAACAGGCAGGGCTGGGAAGGAGGGAAATGAGAGACATTGGTGGTGGGAAGGTTGCACTGGTGAAGGGAGGTGTTCTTTTCTTATGAGTGAAACACAACTACAAACATGTTTGCTATCATGGTGCTTAAATAAAGATTTTATTTAAAAAAGGATTTAGTGATATAAGAGCACCAAAAAGAAAAGAATAAGAATACGTGATTTAGTCCTATGATTATATTAAATCCAATCATTTTACATGTAAAAAAAAAAGAAATTGTCAGCTCTCGTGGCACTGGTAACTGTGTCACTTAGTATGCTGATATTTTTTACTTAAGGATCTTAAGAAAAAATGTGACTTATGTGGGGAGGATAGATCAGTTGTCTGGATTCTATCCCTAATGCTTCTGGTATTAAGAGATACCCAAAAGCACATCAAGGTCTTTTATGGGTGTCAGAGAAAGGGAGCCAACTTTGTGTGAGAATGCATAACAGCCTTCAAGATGGTACAAATGATTTGTACTTTTCTGCTAGCAGTTATATTAACTTATTTTTTTTCCAGGTACATGGGGTCGTTGCATGGGAGATGAATGTGGCCCAGGAGGTATTCAAACCCGAGCTGTATGGTGTGCTCATGTTGAAGGATGGACAACATTACATGCAAACTGTAAGCAAGCTGAGAAACCTAATAACCAGCAAAGTTGTTTCAAAGTTTGTGATTGGCACAAAGAATTGTATGACTGGAGACTGGGACCCTGGAACCAGTGTCAGCCTGTGATATCTAAGCACTTAGAGAAACCCTTTGAATGCATTAAGGGGGAAGAAGGAATTCAAGTGCGAGAAATAACGTGCATCCATAAAGAGAAAGATATTCCTGCAGATGATATCATTTGTGAGTATTTTGAGCCCAAGCCCCTGTTAGAGCAGGCCTGCCTCATCCCTTGTCAGAAAGACTGCATTGTGTCTGAGTTTTCGGCCTGGTCAGAATGCTCCAAGACTTGTGGCAGTGGGCTCCAGCATCGAACACGACATGTGGTAGCACCCCCACAGTTCGGGGGTTCTGGCTGTCCAAATCTGACAGAGTTTCAGGTGTGCCAGTCCGGTCCCTGTGAAGCTGAAGAGAGCATGTACAGCTTGCATGTGGCTCCCTGGAGCACGTGCTCTGTGCCTCACTTGAGACAAGTAAGACAAGCCAGAAGACGTGGCAAGAATAAAGAACGAGTCAAGGACAGAGGAAAAGGAGTGAAGGATCCAGAAGCCCGTGAACTTATTAAGAAAAAGAGAAATAGAAACAGACAAAACAGACAAGAGAACAAATATTGGGACATTCAGATCGGATATCAGACCAGAGAGATTACATGTACTAACAAAACAGGACAAACTGCTGATCTAAGGTAAGAGTTTATTACCATTATTACACGTGTCTTATGTCTATCCAAGAATAGATGAAACTTGATGCAAATCTTGAAATTTATTTGTGCGTTACCAGCATAAATTTATTTTTTTAATCTCAAGGCACTGAGATTTTGTGTTTCCTGGTATTATTTATATTTTGCTTGTGTTTAGATATTATATTGTTTGGGTTAGCTTCATTTTTCTTTTTTTTTAATATATTTTTTATTTAAGTAAGATGATCATAGTTGGGTTACAGTCATAACCAAAACATCCCCCTTCACCAGTATAACATTACCCCCTCCCCACTTCCCATCCCCTGCCTGTATTTTAGACAGGCATTCTACTACAGTTATTTGTTTTTAAGTTCAGTAAGTTGTATTTTTTTCCTTAAAGGATAAGAGTAAAAAAATATAATAAAGGTGTGATAGTGGAAATCGCCATTGTTTGTATAGGTCCAGAAAAATGGGGAAAATTATAAGTAAAACTGTTATTTATGAAATGGTATTACTTCTTTAAGTCAGTAGTGCTGTTTCCATCTATTATGTGGGGGTAGATTTATTTAAAGCGTCTATTTGGGGGATTCAAAGTCAGACTTTTATATTAGGGTGAAAGTGCTTACTTTTTACTCTCCAATTTTATAACATTTTTATAATTAACCTACAAACAAAATCTAAATAAAAAATAACTCAGAAATCTCAAAAGCTGAGAATCAATTCTTTCACACTTTTTGAGAAAGAATAATTGTGCCTAGTGGATAAAGGGACAATCTTTTTGGGTGGGGACCAAGGGAAGAGTTGGGGGCATTGGTGATGGGAAGGTTGCATGGTGAAGGGGGGGGTGTTCTTGTTATGACTGAAAGTCAACTACAATTATGTTTGTAATCACGGTGTTTAAATAAAGATATTATTAAAAATAGAAATGTGGAGTATTTAATCATGAATGATCTCACTTAGGAAATATATAATCAATTTTTCACATCTTTAGGACAGAACTTATTTGTCAAATCATCTCTGGATTAAAAAATGTTATATAATGAAAAACTTTCTTTGGCTATAGTTAGTAACAAATAATCATTAAGAATTATTTTGGGGGGACAGAGTGATAGCACAGTGGTAGGGCATTTGCCTTGCATGTGGCTGACATGGGACAGACCCAGGTTCAATTCTTGGCATCTCATATAGTCCCCCGAGTCTTCCAGAAGCGATTTCTGAGCAGAGAGCCAGGAGTAACCCCTGAATACTGCCACATATGGCCCAAAAACCAAAAAAAAAAAAAAAAAAAAAAACCTTATTGAGGATTTTCTAAATGATACGTTTTCTGCCCTTTAAAAATTTAAAATAATATCCAGTCTAAATTTTGCTCTTGGATAATACTGTCTGTGGAGTGGCTTAATTGGATATATCCTATGCCTAATTGTTTTTTCTAACATTTATGCAGTTATGATTTGGAATGAACCAAAGGAAATTACGGTAAGGTCACTTAGAATTCCATATTACATTATAAAAATGGCACTGATAGTATCATCTACTATTCACATAGTTTTTTCTCTTGATTAAAACATTAGATAAATGTCACTAATGTGTCAATCTATCATTTCTGAGAAACTGGATTGATTTATTTTGGATCCTGGAAATCTTATAGCAAGTCACAAATTTCATTTTCTCTGGCTTCTGATTGTCTTCTTGTGTGTCTGTGTGTGTGTGTGTGGGGGGGATTAATAACATACCCTACTGGATTTATCTTTTTCCTCACCCTCACTATTTTCCTTCACTCCTTGTCTAGTGCTATTGCTGTCTATCCATGTTAAAAGCCTGTTAAAGCCTTTTTATGAAACAAGATGTATTATAATGTATTATAAAATGAGTAAACAATTACATGATTCTTTTGCCTAAAAAATAATTTCTGACAGCAATATATTTTTCCAGGTGTTATATTTATGAAATTTTCTATTCCCTCCTTTCTTTGTTCTTGAACAATTGGATTTTCTCTCACCTTTATAAAAACCTGCTTTTTTTTTTTTAAAAAAATCCATTTTGTATTATTTGTCCTTTCTTTTCCTTCCCTTTCTTGGTCTTGCCAATGTCTAATTGTTTGCCTTCATTTTTCAGGTTTTTTACAATTGTGTATGTATTCTTAATTTAATCCCATTTAGTCATTTTCCTCTCTATTTTATTTAGTTTTATTCTTTTTAGAATATCCTTATTCTGAGGATTCCCTTGATTTGTTTTGATGAGTATTAAAGTTATGTTAGCTACTGGCTTACACAAAATTAATTGACTGAGCTCCAAAGCAACTTGAGATGTTTCCTGCTGCCTCACTGGGTTTTAGACATTTAATTTCATGTTGGTTACTCAATTAAAAGCATAATTAAGAGAAAAGCTACTGCTTCATGAAGTCTAATGTTTCTATATAGTTGTTTGAAGTAAGCAAATAGATTTACAAATATATACATTTATTATTTGTTTATGACCTCTAGAAATACCCATTTAGATAACAAATTAGTTTATGTCATAACTTACTAAAACAAGTTGAATAATAACATTCTCATATTTAATTTTAATATAAAATTAAACACATTAAAGAAAAGACAAAGTCACATATTTAAGCCCACAGTTTGCTGAAGCATTTAACCATATTAGTGAAATTAATAAAGTAAAAAGTAAGCTAATACCAATAAAGAATAGATCCACAGATCATGATTCAATGAGCAAGTTTAAAGTGTTTTCAGAAACAACTTTATCATGTAGGATGATAAACAGTCATTTGAAAAACTAAACACTCCTAGTATCACTCCTAAAGGAATTTGTCTAAATAAGCTTAAGAATATATAAAGCAATTTAGAGAAGTAAAAATAATTTAGCATAGTAATTGCTTACCTAGGTATATAGTACCTACAACTTCCAAGGTAAAGATGACTTTTGATTCAAATACGCTGAAATCAGTAGCAATGAAAAACACAAAGCAAAGTCATTTTTAAACAAATGAGAAAATAGTCATGGTCCCAACTATTTTGCCAATTTATTGAATTTAGATCTAAGAAATGGAAATATTATGTCTTTGTAGATTTTATGAATATTCAAAATCTCTGAGTGTCCTAAACTTTCTGTAGATCCAAATAAAAAATATCTTTAGAATGCCATGTCCTCTGATAAAAGAACTACTGATGAAGTATTTATCTTTGAAAGTAAAATTATTCAACAGATAGGACTATCTGTTTCTATGTTATACCATAGAAATGATTGATTTGATGGGCGAAGTGTTAAAGCTTTTCTGACTTGTGGAAGAAAATTCTACCTCATTATATGTTCACAGTGGTACACGTTATTTTCTTATAAACCAGTGAGGTTTAGCCAGGCTTGAACATTTATAGACTAGGCCATATTGTTAAGTAAGCACAGATAACTAAAGTATGAAATCAGGGATTTTTCAGTAAAGAAAGGTTTGACCGGAGCACAAAATTGATTTAATTGAGAACTGAAAAGATCGTAATGTGTTAAGGCATACTCACCTTTTATGTGGCTAAATCCAGATCAATCCACAATTCCCAGTTCCCGAAGCATCTCAAGGTACAGCTGCTGGGGGCCACCTGGTAATGTGGCCTATATATTATGAAGGAAAAGAGATTGTAAAATATTCTGCTTATTAGTTTTTAAAAAAATCTATAAATAAACCTTACCATGACTGTCTATTATAAAAGTTCTACACACAAAACAGTAAAGTATTACCTCTTTTCAACATGTAGTAAATATACTAATTGTTCCTATATTGATATTAAAAATAAAAATTAGTTATAAAAAATACAGAAAAATTCCTTGAAATTAAATTTAGAAATATCCTAAAATTAGGTAAATGCTAATTATATACTATAAAGGTAGTAATCACAACTTTATGTTAGGACCCAAGTAAACAGATCAAGCAAAATCATGTTCAACAGAATCTCAGTTCCCTATATTATGTTGTACGTGGTAAAGTGATTCTAATTTTAGAGAAAATGATATCCTTGATTTTTTTAGAGCAAGTACGTTGCCATGTAAAAGAACAAGAAGAACTAAATTAAAATAAAGAATGTTGTGGGAGTTTTGGTCAGTTATTATACCAAACCTTAAATAGAACTTCATTCAGTTTACAATTTTTGAATATTAAATGAAAGGACAAGGTTTATTTTGGTATGGTTGGTGGTGTACTGCCAATTTTTTTTCTGGGAGGACTGGAAACTCCTCTCTGTCTTATAAAAGGCAGATAGTTCAGTGAGAGGGCTGGAGGTGATGTTGCTCAGACCCTGTGATTCTAGGCATCAGCAAGGTCATCCAGTGTAACTTAAACAGCCTCCATAAATATACCTGGCTATGCTAAGGACTCTGTATAATGTTGTCAGTCAGATCCCCTTGTTATCACACTGACCTGAAAAAATAAAATTTCTTATGTTTAAAATAAAGAAGGATACCCTAAGCCATAGGTTATATGGGATAAGGTTGATATACATTTAAGATAGTAAATTTTGTTGGTGTGTGAATGGATAGAGTATTTTCTTAAACTTATCATGAACAACTTTGTAACTGTAAAAATAGTTTTATTATGAACCAACCTTGTAACCACAGTATTTTCAAGAAATAAAAAATAATTCAGAGCAATCCAGATATCTAGGACGTATAAGAGCAGACAATTTAGGTATAAATGGTACTGAAACTAGAGAAACATCCACAATGGGGAAAAGATGAATCTAGACATGAAACTTACACCCTTCAAAACAATTAACCTCAATAGATCTAAATGTAAAATTTAAAGTATAAAGTTCCTAGAAAATAACCTCATAGAAATCTTAGATTTGAATATAACACTAAAGTTGATTTGAAAAATTTTGAAAAGCTGAACTTCATTGTTGAAGTATAAATCTAAGGTGTAAATCTATACTCCTGGAATATATAGTGTGGAAAAAAATGGTAAGTCAGCATTATTTATTAAAAAATAGAACAATCAATAAAATATCTGAAATGCAATGTCAATAATATTTCTCAGTAAAGTGAGAACATTTAAAAATAAAAAATAATATTCATAGTATGGTTAAAGAAAAGTAGCAAATCGTCTCTTTAAAAATATGCCAATTGGGGACAAAGCATTAACAAAAGATAGGACATTTGCTTTGCAAAATTCATTCCTGTTTTCAATCCCAGGGCATCACCAAATGAATACTCTGAAATAGCCAGTAGTGATTCTTAAGTGCAGATTTAAGAATACACCCTAATCACTGTTGGGTGTACCTTGCCCAAGAAGGTCAAGATAAATAATAATAGATCTGATAAGTTTTAAGCTTAAAATACCTGCAAATGGCAAATCTAATAATGCAGACAGTGATTCAAAAATATATATTAGCAGTGAAAAAACTAAGGGCACAATTAAAAAATAGATCATGAGCAGGGTATGTGTCTGCATATGCATTGTGTCTTACTGTATTTCTTGAGCACTTTTGTAGTTTTCTCTATATAGGTCCTTCACCTCATTAGTTAAGTTTACTTTAAGGTAGTTAGGGTAAGGAAATTAAGGTATTTGAGGTTTGTGTGG
The DNA here is from genome assembly GCF_024139225.1 of Suncus etruscus. NCBI lineage: Eukaryota > Metazoa > Chordata > Mammalia > Eulipotyphla > Soricidae > Suncus > Suncus etruscus. Next base: position 95,549,932 of record NC_064848.1, on the reverse strand, counting down.
CACTAATGTGAATGGGTAATTGTTTGTAATGTCCATTTCTTCTCTAGTCATTATTTGTGTAATAAGAAGGCCATTTGATATTTGAGTGTTCCAAGCAAGTGAAAGCAGAGATTAACAGATGGGAATATATTAAACTGAGAAGCTTCTGCACCACAAAAGAAATAGCACCCAGGATACAAGAGCCCCCCACTGAGTGGGAGAAACTATTCACCCAATACCCATCAGACAAGGGGCTAATCTCCAAAATATACAAGGCACTGACAGAAATTTACAAAAAAAAAACCCATCTAATCCCATCAAAAAATGAGGGAGAAGAAATGACAGACACTTTGACAAAGAAGAAATTTTTTAGCCTGCCACTTTGCTATATGAATTCTATTGTTTTCTAGAAACTTTTTGGTATAGTCCCATTAGGGTTTTCTAAATATAGTAGCATGTTCATGCTGCAAACAGTGAGGAAGTTGACTTCTTTCTTTCCTATCTGGCTACCCTTGATATCTTTTTCTTGCCTAATTGCTATGGCAAGTTGAATAGGAGATAGTGAGAGGGGAAAGCCTTGCCTTGTACTAGATTTTAGAGGAAAGTCTTTAAATTATCTTCATTGAGAATAATATATTTTTCCATTGGCTTGTGTAGTAGATGGCCTTGACTATATTAGGAAATATTCCTTCCATTTCCATCTTGTTGAGAGATTTATCTTGAATGGGCTGTTGAATCTTGTTGACAGAACTTAAACAAGAAAAAAATTAACCCCATCAAAAAATGGGGGAGAAAGATAAACAGACACTTCTCAGAGAAGAAATACAAATTCTAAAAGGCACATGAAAAAATGCTCCACATCACTAATCATCAGGCAATTGAAAATCCAAACAATAATGAGATACCATTTCATGACACAGAGACTGGCACATATCATATAGAATAAGAACAATCAGCGGGGCCAGAAGGTGGCACAGTGGTAGGGTGTTTGCCTTGCAAACGTCTGACCTAGGACAGACCACCCGGTTCAATCCCCTGGCATCCCATATGGTCCCCCAAGCCAGGAGTGATTTCTAATTGCATAGCCAGGAGTACCCCCTGAGGTTCACTGGGTGTGGCCCCAAAACAAAATAAAACAAAACAAAAAATGGAAGAATTAGTGCTAGTAGGGATATGGAGTGAAAGGAACTCTTATTCAATGCTGGTGGGAATACCGTCTAGTCCAGACTTTATGGAAAACGCTATGGAGATTCCTCAAAAAACTGGAAATTGAGCTCCCATAAAATCCAGCTATACCACTCCTAGGGATACACCCTAGGAACAGAAAAACACAATACAAGATATCAAGATCTTTAATCCATTTTGATTTGACCTTCTACACACTTACATTCATTGCAGTGCTATTTACAATAGCCAGAATCTGGAAACAACCCAAATGTACTTTAATAGATGAATAGCTAAAGAAGCCGTGTTACATATACACAATGGAATATATGAAGCCATCAGCAAAAATGTGATAAAATTTTCCTTTACATGTATGTACATAGAAACTATTATGCTGAATGAAACAAATCAGAGGGAGCAAGATAAACACAGAATTGTCTCATCTGTGGGATTGAAAAAAAATAAAAGACATTATTGTAATAATATAGAGAGACAGTAGAGATGAGGGCTGGAAGGATCAGCTCATGATATGAAGCTTACCACAACAAGTGGTGAGAGCAGTTAGAGAAAACACTACAACAGCAACTATCATGACAATGATAGTGAGTGAGAAGAGAAGTAGAATGCCTGTCACAAAATACAGGTGGGGAGGGAGGGATATGGAGGTATTTGTGTTGGGAAGTTTGCGCTGGTGAAGAGAGGTGTTATTTTTTATAACTGAAACCTAATTACAAAAATATTTGTGGTCATGGTGATTAAATATATTATTTAAAATAAATAATAAAATACATAATAAAATAAAAATTATATCAAAGACCTAAAATGACCAATGGGGAAATTCAGGTAAAGTGTGACATATGATTAAATATTCCATACATCAATTTCATTCAAATTAAAACAATATTATGTTACTACATTTCTGCTAGTATGAGCCAAAATCCTAAGTGTTAACAACACCAAATGATATTTGGCATGTGGAAGATAGAAACTTTTTTATCATAATTGGTAGGACTACAAAATAATATAGACAATTTGAAAAACAGTTTTATTTTCTTGTAAAATTAAAATATTCCTTAACCTTTGATCCAACATTCAAACTCTGGACTAGATTGCATTCCATAGTCCCTAATGAATGAGAGTTTCTTTCTCTCCACATCCCAGCTAGCACCTGTTCTTATTCTTTGTGATGTTTGCCAGTCTCTGTGTCATGAGATGGTACCTCATGATGTTTTGATTTGCATCTTCCTGAGGATGTGGAGCATTTTATTATGTGCCCTTTTTTGATGATGAGATGTTTTATTCTTGCTAAGTTCTGTCATTACCTTGTATATCTTAGATATTCGCCCCTTACCTTATGGGTGAATAGTTACTCCCATTTGTGGGTGGAGTTTGTATCCTAGTAACTGTTTTCTTTGAGGTTGCAGAAGCTTCTCAGTTTAATGTAGTCCCATTTATCTCTGCTTCACTTATTTAGATCCTGGTGTTTCCTTCTTGAAGATGCTGTTAGTCTCAATGTCATGGAGTTTTTTTGCCTGTGTTTTCTTTAATATAACTTAAAGTTCCAGATCTTATATCAAGATCTTTAATCCATTTTGATTTGACATTTCTGAAAAAGCTGATTGGAACATATGATTGCAACTACATAAGATTATTAACAAGAGAGAACTATAGATGACAAAAAATATCAATGTTTTCAAGAGACAGATTTGAATTGTGGAAAGATTAGCTTTAATTAATTAATATGGTGCATTAATTTATTAAGTGTCAGTAGAAAAATTTGTAAAGCACAGATTTATTTAGACCAGTAAAAGTCCTCTGTGATACCTTAATATGAATCTAGCAAAAGAGTGAACCATATATAAAGTATGGAGATCAGATGCTTATAATATGCCAATGAAAGTCATTTTAGTTTTTTATTTATATTTATATACATATGTCTTTGAAGTGAGTGATATTATGTGAGAAATCTTTTATATATGGAGGCAGTAAGACATATAAATCTTTGAACCATTCTCTCAATAATGTTGTAACCCTCAAACTATTCTAAAAGTATTGCTTAAGAAAACCTGAGTGAAATGTGAAAAGGAAATAATAGTAAATTCTAAAATACTGATACTTTAGAGTATTGTTATCCTATTTTGTCTGAAAATAGCTATAAAACAAAACAGTAACAATGTATACTTAGGAAAAATAAGGACTAAATAAGTTCTAAATATGAATAGTTAAACGAATACAGTTAGACCACATGATTGTTAAACCAGTCATTTAAACTTTCTGGCACACTATCTTTTTCATCTATAAACTACATATGTGGAAGAGGTTTGGCAGCAATAAATGAGAGGAGAAAGCTGAATGATTTCCAAAATTTTTCCAAGTTTTATGATTTCAGTTACTCTTGAGTCCTGGGTTTGTCTCTTTCTCATTCTGGTTCACATGAATATAAAATCCTATCCTTCTTTCTTCACAGAAAGTTAATTAATTTTTTGGCTTGTTTCACTAATTAGGCTACATTGAATTCTAGGGACAATTTCTGTGTAGCAGTCCAGAATAAAGGAGCCCTAAAAGTAGATATAACTGTGAGGTTTTTACTCCATGTACCTTATGATTCCTGCGGGCTCGTTTCCACATTAGGACTTTGTGAATCACTAAAATGGCAAATGTAATTCTTACTTTACCAAAAAGAAGGGGTAAAATTTCCCTTTATGTAATACTGACTACTTATAGTCTATTCACAAGCCATTTATAAAAATTACTGCTTCTTATACATACACAGCAGGCTTTTGAATAAAAAAATATAAGTACTTTCTGTGATATATCTAAAGTGTAGATTTGGTAGCCAGATCACATCTTATTTGCTTCAGCTGGTTACACCATATTCTTTTGTAGATTATACATGTCTTAATCTACCCTTTGAAGGTGGGCAGCCTCATTTCAAAAGGTGCAAAGACAAGAGTAGGCATATTTATTCCTATCTTCCTGGGTAAATAGTAGCAAGGAACCTTTAACGAAATATGATAATCTGTCCCAGAGTCCTAGTTGGCAGCTCTAAGTCTACCTCAGATTCTGTTAATATTCTCTCCTTCAGTCTCCTAATCATGGTAGGTTGAGATAATAAACATAATTGCTTTCATCTGGATACTTCATTCACATTGCTCACACTTTGGCAATAGTTTATTAATTTTTTCTAAATTTATCTACAAGACTTTCTAATCTATTTTCTGCTGGCTCCTACATATAATAGCTATCATAGAGCACCATGAAGTGACAGAGAACTAGTCCTATATGACTCATATCATATACTTTTTTTTTTTTTGGTTTTTGGGCCAGACCTGGTGATTCTCAGGAGTTACTCCTGGTTATGTGCACTCAGAAATCGCTCCTGGCTTGAGGGACCATATGGGATGCTGGGATCAAACCGAGGTCTGTCTTGGGTCAGCCACGTGCATGGCAAACACCCTATCTACTTCAGTGCCACTGCTCCAGCCCCAGCTTATGTGCTTTTAACTCATTGATTATGCATATTTTAAATGGTTGATTGACTTTTATTCTTCAACAAAGTGAAAAATATTATTACTACATTCTGGGTTATAGAGTCAACAAAACTCAAAGTATGATTCAAATCTCAAGTATATATTTCATTCCATGGAAAGATTGACAACAAAAAACAATTAAATATTAAATTGCTGTTATATTAGGATTGTAATAATGCCAAGTGAAATAGTAAGTTCTTTCTTAGGAGGTTAACAGAAAAGCCTCTCAGAGAAAATGCACCTATAGTTAAGGAATACATAAGTGTATACATAAGTAGAAGAAAGTCGGATGGAAAATATGGAAAGAGCAAGGACAGAGGCACTTAGATTTGTATCAGTGTTCCAGTTACATGGATACCACACATGCAGAATATCACACATCGAGATAAAACATTCTAATTGTTAAAAAAGTAGTTTTTACATCAGGGAACTCAATAGAACTTAATTTTTTTACTTTGTATCCTGTGTATCAGTCATTTATTTAAATGCACATTTATTTAAAATGTTTTGCAACAAATTTTTAACATTTTACATATTTCAGTGTATAAATTAAAATTATTTAATTTTTGTTTTAAAATATTTGAATTTATTTTTAATTTTGGGGATGCTCTTAGCAGGAGAATGCAGTTAGGGCAGAGACAATGTGACAATGATAGTTGGGACAAGAAGTGGATGCTGAAAGGAGATAAAGTGATATGAATGGTACCCCTTCAATAACAGTATTGCAAATCACATTATCTAAAAGAAAAAATAGAAGAGAGAGAAAGAGATAGAATATCTGCCACAGAGGCAGACAGGGGAGAAGGCAGGCTGGAGGGTTGGAGAGAAACTGGGACAGTAGTGGCAGGAAATGTGCACTGGTGATGGGTGTTGCACATTGAATGACTGAAATTCATTCAATAACAACTTTTTAGCCATGTATCTTATAGTAATCCAATTAAAGAATTCTTTAATAGAGATTAGAGCAATAGCACAACCAATAGAGCCTTTATCTTGCCCAGGGCCAACCATGACCAGGGTTCAATCTCTGTCATCCAATATGGTCCCCCATGCCTGCTAGGAGTGATTTCTTTTTTTTTTTTTGAAACTTTTTTTTCTTTATTTAAACATCTTGATTACATATATGATTGTGATTAGGTTTCAGTCATGTAAAGAACACCCCTTCACCAGTGCAACATTCCACCAACAATGTCCCAAATCTCCCTCCATCCCACCCCACCCCCACCTGTACTCTAGACAGGCTTTCCAGTTCCCTCATTCATTCACATGATTATGGTAGTTCTCTGTGTAGTTATTTCTATAACTGCACTCACCACTCTTTGTGGTGAGCTTCATGAAGTGAGCTGGAAGTTCCAGCCCTCCTCTCATTGTCTCAGGATTGTTGCAAAAATGACTTTTATTTTTCTTAAAACCCATAGATGAGTGAGACTATTCTGTGTGTGTGTGTCTCTCTCTCCCTCTGACTTATTTCACTCAGCATGATAGATTTCATGTACATCCATGTATAGAAAAATTTCATGACTTCATCTCTCCTGACGGCTGCATAATATTTCATTGTGTATATGTACCACAGTTTCTTTAGCCATTCGTCTGTTGAAGTGCATCTTGGTTGTTTCCAGAGCCTGGCTATAGTGCTCTGGAATAGTGCTGCAATAAATATAGGTGTGGGGAAGGGGTTTTTGTATTGTGTTCTTGTGTTCTTAGGGTATATCCCTAGGAGTGGAATAGCTGGATCGAATGGGAGCTCAATTTCCAGATTTTGGAGGAATCTCCATATCGCTTTCCATAGAGGTTATCCAGCAGTGGATAAGAGTTCCTTTCTCTCCACATCCCCACCAGCACTGATTGTTCTCATTCTTTGTGATGTGTGCCAATCTCTGTGGTGTGAGGTGATATCTCATCGTTGTTTTGATTTGCATCTCCCTGATGATTAGTGACGAGGAGCATTTTTTTCATGTGCCTTTTGGCCATTTGTTATTTCTTTTCATTTTTTCTCCCCATTTTTTAATGGGATTAGATGTTTTTTTCTTGTAAAGTTCTGTCAGTGCCCTGTATATTTTGGAGATTAGCCCCTTATCTGATGAGTGTTGGGTGAATAGTTTCTCCCATTCGGTTGGTGACTCTTGTATCCTGGGCGCTATTTCTTTTGAGGTGCAGAAGCTTCTCAGTTTAATGTATTCCCATCTGTTGATCTCTGCTTCCACTTGTTTGGAAAGTGCAGTTTGCTAGGAGTGATTTCTGAACATAGAGCCAGCCGTATCCTCTGAGCCAGGAGTAGCCCCCAAACAAAATGAAACAAAAATAATATATTTATAAAAGCAGAAAAGTTTGAAGGAATTTTTTTGATAAAATGGGTCTAGAGAATACAGTGGGTAATGTGCTATTTTTTTTTTGGTTCTCAGTACTAAATAGAGGTTTATCATGGACATAATTTCAATACTATATCCATCTTTTGACACACCTCAGTATATAGATTATTTATTCATAAGTTAAATTAAGACAATTATAAAAGTACATTATATATTACTAAAATTAATAATAAAAATAACGTAAGACTTTACTAGTTATTAATATAATACTTTACTAGTTATCTTTAACTTAGAGCTTAAGGGAAAGAAGCCATGATAGGCATATTATTAGTGACAGTGACATTTAATCTCAAAAAAGAAACTATTAGAAAGTAGAAATTCATGAATAAGTTTACAAACTTATTATTTAACCAATAGGTTAATTTAATTATTTAACCAATAGGTAAGTATTAATTTTATCACTGTGCAGGGAAGAAAATTAACCTTGCAAATATACATAAATAATATTATTACATTGAAAAATTTGTTAAAATCAGTATAATGGAAGGATGCTATGATTCCTATGAAATAAATGAAAAAAAAAAAGTCCTGTATTTTCAGTAACCTTCATAGATTTTCCAAAACAACAAAAGCAGAGTGAATAAAAAATTTTGACCAAGGCCGTTCAGCTTTTTACATATATAGACTTGGAGGCTTCTTTGGGTGTCTGGGTGGAAGAAAGGTTTGCATAAAGGCATTTATGAGGACAATAAGCTTATTTTCAGCAAAGAAGGGCATATTGCAGAAATTGAAATGCATTTCTCTTTTAAATAGTATGATGGCCTTATTTTAATGGAAGGAGCATCTTTGGAACTGTACCTTCCTCATGTAGATTGGGACTGATTCACCACAAAGGTGTCAGCCTTCCGATTTCTTATTATCAGTATGTTCATAAAAGGGTCTAGTTTAGAGTATAGAGAATAATAATGGGGAGAAAACTGAAAGTACATATATTTGCATGATTCTGTTTATATTTATGTCGAAGATGTTTATATTTATGTCAGAATATTCAAACTATCACACAAATAATAAATAATAAAGAAAATTAAAATTTTCATTAAAGAAGCCCTGATTGCTGCTCTGGAGCATATTAAAAACTAAGTGAAACTTGCCTTTTACAGAAATGTAAAAATAAGGCAAGCAATAGCATACTGGGTAGAATGTTTGTCTTGAATGCAAATTACCCGGGTTGGATCTTGGGCATCCCATATACTCCCTGTCAGGAGTAATTTCTGAGTGTAGAGCCAGGGTGTTTCTCCAAAACAAACACAAAAAAGTGAAAATGGGGCCACAGAGATAGCAAAGTAGAAAAGCCTATAAGGCAGTTGTCTTCCATATGGCTGACCCAGGTTTGATCTTTAGTATACCATGTAGATTCTATATTGTTTCCTACCCTGCGAGAAGTGATTCTTGGGTACAGAGTAAGCCTAGGTGCACCTTTCCAAAAATGTAAAGATGTAAACTTTTTTTTTAAGAATTCTCAAAGTTAGTTTACATTTTTATATTTTATTATAACATCCCCCACTAACCATAACATTTTCCTTTGATTTCACTTGAGTTTTCTCTTGGCAATTCCCATGTTCTGTTTATCTAGGTATCTAGATAAGGTATCTGTTTATCTAAGGTTCTTTTATTACCTTCCTCAATCTAATTGTTTTCTCGACAATTAAAATATTATTTATTTACATATTTATACATAAATTATATATAATTCCTAAAATATCTATAGATAAATTCCCAGGTTCTGTTGCATTTAGCCATTTTGAACAATGGTGTTTTAAAATATAGGCTGCATAGTGTTATCTTTATAAAAATGTCTTTTAGAGTATGTGTTTGGCCTTGAATAGTCATCATGTCTTTCAAGGCCTCTTTGAATTGCTTCTCTTCCCAAGTCTATTTTTCTTTTGTTTTGAATCTTTATGTTCTTGAGCTAGCCAAATATGATTGCTTATAGCATTAATTTAGATGTCAAATTCAGGTCTTTTTCCCTTCCAAATAATTCCATAATATTTTCCAGCTTTAATATTTTAAAAATATTCTTTTAAACTTTGCTAAATCCTCACCCCCTAAAAAATTTGAGTAGTTCATTTAATTTTATAAAGATTTATTTACAATTTACATATATTAAATATTATTTTTATCAAATTGTGTTATATATACAAGAATATATAAATATATAATACCATTTAACTGCTTTAGATGAAAGGCTTAAAATGTTAGTTCATGTAATTAAGGCACAGTACTGATTGTTTTCACTTATTTATGTTACAAATAGTTTCTGATAATTTATTTTGTTTCATCTTGAGTCCTTGCTTATATTGCTAACACTTCAATTTTCATATTTTTGAATCACCAAAATAGACAAACTGAAGGTTGAATTTATAAATATTCAACTAATAGCTAGGAATAAATCCCCAAATATTATTTCAGCCAACTAGTTCACATTTCACATTTTAATGTAGCACTGTATCATCTTCACATGTCCTACATCTCTCTCTGCACCATCCAGAAATATTTTTGGTATAAATGATAATTCAATTTAGAGATTATGAAATTTAGAAAGGCCTTATGTGGTATTTTAAAACTTGTTGAAGTTCAAGGAAAGCATTAGCCACCCTGTAAATGTCACTGCCTAATCTCTCTTTAGGTAGCTTTAAGCAAATCTAATTGATTCCCTCATAATTTGCTAAAAGTTATTGTAAGTATCTCTCATCTGGTTGTTCTAATTTTAACTTCTCTCACTAAAATTGTGTGGAAACAAATTTCCATGAGAAGCTTCCTTGGTATTGGCATTGCTGTTATCAGCCTGGCCATTGATTGGGTAGTGACCTTGTATCTCCTTGTCAGTAATTGTTGTGTTTCCCATTGTTCCATTTATTTATAAGATATAAATTTATTTTGTTTATCTTAGTGCTAATTCTAATCTGGCTTAAATATAATAAGGATTTTAAATCGAAGGAAATAAATTTATAAGGAAATAAATTTACATAGAATAAAAATTAACAAATCATTAATATATTATTAATAACCATATTAAGAACATGTCATTCTTTGGGCCAAAGTGATAGTATAGTAGTCAGGGCAACCCAAGTTCTTCCCAGCATCGCATATGGTCCTCCAAGCCATGCAGGAATTATTCCTGAGTACAAAGCCAGATTAAACTTGAGAATATAGGGTGTGCCCCCAAATAGATTAAATCAAGCTATTCTTTTAAAGATGCTAACATATTGTATTAGTAATTCCATATGTTTTATCTTAATTTCTTCAAAAATAACTTCTCATTTGAGCTCTATAAACACATTCACCTTACTATGACCTTTATTTTTCTAAATGTATATAATTTCATTATAGAACAACTCTCTGGTTTTCCCCAAAAAATTTGTTTCACAGATTCCTTATTTCTCTATTTAGTAAAAATATGAGGTTATTGATATCACATTTTAAAAAGACGTGATCATGGAAATTTTGTTTGGGGTAATACCAGTTAGAATTCAATGGTAGATGAAAAATAGCTATGCTATTCTTAATATAAGAAATTGTTGTATCACAAATTTGCTATAATGTTGGTAAATGTGCAGTATAAAATGCTGAAGTAATCAGAGCATGATTTTTTGAATAAAAATCAATTGTGATCACTGGAAGCTAAATTTATATTAATTTTTCTTATTTGGTTATATTGAAAAAAAAGAAACAAATTCATATACACACATATATTAGTCAGCCTGTAAATTAGCATATACTTTTTAATGTGTACTTGAATATACATACATTCCTAGATGGTTATGTATAAACAGTGATAGTAAAAGAAGTATATAGCTTAATTAAAGACTATTAACTATGAATTTGTCATAAATTATTTTCAATTGTATGGCATTTGAAAACATTTAGTTCAAGTATATTGTTTCATTCAATATATTGTGGATTTCATATAGATTTTCAAAGTTTTTTTAATCAAATGTAGTCTTTAGAGAACCCTAATTTATCAAATTTACCTATGCATTTTTAAGAAGATAAATAATACAGAAGTCATCATTTATTTCCAACTCTTTGCAAAAGTATTTTCCCTGATCTTAGTAATATTAATTTTATTCATGAGGGACTGGGAGGAGAAAGAAGTACAATAAGCAAACAAGTAAAATTACTTTGAATTTTTATAACATACTAATTACATGTAGGCTTAGATATTTTGTAGCTTTATGGATTCATAGCTTAAATGTTCATAGATGATATAAATACTAAATAAAAGAAAGAGCCCCATACAAAACAACTAGTGTATTTAAAGAATGTCTTATCAATATTGACTGGAATACTTGGATAAGGTAATAGAATGTGACTGTTTCCCCCAAATGGACAATATTTTCATTAAGTTTGGTGTGATGAAAAAGGAACTATTCTTGAACAAGCATAATTGTAACAAATTCAGCAGTAGGAATGAGCAGATTATATGTAGAGTGAGTGAAGATACAAGTATGACTTTAATTATAAGAGCAAGTGAATAATTTAAAGAAAAATAAACAATTTTTAATATTTCAGGGTAATTTATTTTATACCAGTAAAAAGGGAAAGAACTGTCTTCATGAAAAGAAATGAAATATATCATGTATTTTTATGACCAAAAATTTAGTTTGGGAAGACAGGATCTAGATCATATTTATAATGTTTATAATCCAGGACTTAGGTGAGGATTTACTGAGTCTAGGTAACATCACTTGGGATTTTTAGGTCAAAAAGACAGTATAGAATAACTTAAAAGGAAATCCAATCTTGACTTTTTAAAGTTTTATTATATCTTCAGGTCTCTGCTTGGTAAATGCCCCCAATTTCTAGAGCACTGAAAAATAAATGAGAAAATGTTGGTATGGCTAGATTAGCTAAAATGAAACATAGACAAGCAGTAGAAGGAGAACATAAAGTTAACTTCCAACTTTACTTTTCATACTATAGAAATGATCCCTGAAAGTATAGTCTTCCAACTTTACTTTTCAGTTACCTTTCTACTACTGAAATAATTTGGAGAATTTAAATTATTCATATTATTTGGAACCCTACTTCTTAATAGATCAAAAATCAGGAATATCAATAGTAATAGAAATTTATAAAATTACTGGAATTTATATCTCCTGTTCCTATTGGTATCACTATTCTACACAGCTACAGACTCACCCACCCAGCCTTCTCCACATGTTAATTTATGGGTTCTAATCCATTTATTAAACAAAAGAAGCAATATTAAATAGCTTAACTTAGCTTTTAATAGTTATTTATATATTTTTGAATAATGAATAAGAAGGCTGTCTAATTATAGGTTATAAAATGAAAGGTAATGGAGTATGGGAGCAGGGCACAAGAGAGAAGGCTAGGTATACAATAAATGATCACACTTACTCCTGGGGCCATTCTAATGGCTCTTTTTCCACCCTTCCTCCTCCCTCTCCACACCTCCCCTCCTTCCTTGTTTCCCTTGGACACTTTTTTCCTTCCTTCTTGGGAAGGATCTTAACTTTCAATAATTGCAACATTCTCATCAGGAGTATTGAACTTTGTATTGTGATGCTTCTACATAATTTGGCTCTGTGTGTGGTACTCATACACACTTAACTGTGTAACAGATATCTTGCACATCATTCCTCCACCTGGTATCACAAACAGTAGTATGCAATTAGGAATAAACTTAAGGCCTCATATTTGCTAAATCAGCACTTTAATCATCTATGTATCTCTCCTTAGGTATATCATATCCAGATCCATTTTAGTGCAGGGTAAAAACAGGGTTGAATTATTAATCAACTGAGAAATTAATTTTTCTTTATCTCTAAGAGCTGTTTATCAAGACCTCTGTATACATATTTAACTAATGTTTCCCAAGTCTCTTACTTGTTTATGCTTAAAGATTTCCTGAAAAGTAAAACAGGTTTAAAACCATGAATTCATCTTTGAGTCTAAATATCTTTAATTCCTTAAGTTTTAGGAATCACTTCAATTCTGTCTTTATTCTCTTCTATAATTAAGTATATATAGCTTAAAGACCTTCTGAACTTTACCCTTTTAATGGTATTTTAGAGAGTTTCTTAGTTTAAATTTCATTTGGCTTTTATTTTGTTATTTTATGGTTATTGCTTATTTGATATCACAAGATAACTTATAAATATATTCATGATAATACATATAGTTCTCAAATGTGTCATAGGAAATATTAAAGGGAACATTATATATATAATAGAATGTTCATTGGAGAGAAAAGTTAAACTTAAGAGTATCTAAAATTCTGATTGTTTAGGTATTTTGAGAAAGGCAATTTTTTCCAGAAAACCTACTAAGTACAACTAGGAGTATATAAAGTGCAACTAGGAGCACATAAATATCCAACTAGAAATATATAAAGTAACTCAGATTGTAAATAATATATAATATATATATTATATATTATATATAGTAAATAAATATATAAAGTAACTCATACTGTATGTTGTGTTAATTAAATAATATAATTAATTGACCACCTGCATCAGAATAAACCTGGTTTAAAATTTAAATTCCACTATTCAAATTTATTCATTCTAAAATAAGGATAATATTGTTGCATCACATATGTCAAGCTTATTGAATGTGAGAATTATACAAGCAAATTGACTTTGTAAGTTGAAATGTGAGTATAGGGGCCGGGAAGGTGGTGCTAGAGGTAAGGTGTCTGCCTTGCTAAGCCCTAGCGTAGGACGGACCGCAGTTCGATCCCCTGGAGGCATTCCTCTACCAGGGAAGACCCTACAGCTGCTCTGACATCGATCTACTCAAAAAAGACTTCCCTTAATACTAAGAAGACTTAACAAAAACAATGACCTGCTTACTGGACAGGGCTTGCTGTATTGCCCCTTAATTGTGAGGTTTGTCTATAACATCAACTATATCCTTTCTTAACACCAACAATGCATCAACCTGATACCCCTGAGCTCCTGTCTCCCATCATTTCTCCTCTAACACTCAATTTCTTTCCTTTTCTTCTCTATATTCTATGGCCTACATTTTCTCAAAAACCCTAATTTAAGTCATTATATTTCTTCTACAGTTATTCTAAATACTACATATAAGTTATATCATCTTGGATTTATCCTTCTTCTTCTGGCTTACTTTATTTAACAAAATATTTTCCAATTTCATTCATGATGCAGCAAATTGCGTGATAACATCATTCTTTACAGCTTTGTAGTATTTTATTGTATATATGTACCACAACTGTATGATCCATGCATCTGTTATTGTATGAACACCAATTTTTACATATCTTTACCCTTTATATATTATCATAAGATCTATGCAAATAAAGTATGTATTTTTATATATATATATTTTTTTTACTATTAACTTCATAGAATGTTAAACTTAACTTGTGCTATCCAGGACAATTTTCAAAGCACTCAAAAGATGATGAATATATTATCTTTACTGTCTCCTCTTAGTACAAAATAAAATTATTTTGTGTAAAATTTGTACCATTATAAAACATTTATAGTTTTGGGGCTGGAGCAAAAGCATGATGGCATCGCATTTGCCTTGCACGTGGCTACCCCAGGACAAACATGGGTTTGATCCCCAGCGTCTCATATGGTTCCCCAAGCCAGGAGCAGTTTCTGAGGATATAGCCAGGAGTAACCCCTGAGCATCCCCAGATGTGGCAAAACAAAACAAAACAAAAAAGATTTATAGTTTTGTACATTATTTGCCATGATTATTCAATAAAGCACAATAACTAACATTCAATGACACTAAGTAGTTTCATCTTCATATAGTTAGATTAACTAAAGTAAAGGATTATTATAATACAAATTTATAAGACTTTATTATCTTAGAATTCCATAAAATCATATCTTTGGTTGTTTAATAACTTAAAATCAAGCTAAGATGATTGATCTTATATATATTTTTGTAGTGTTAGGTGTCAATGGTTTGTGTCTATAGCTTCCTCCTTATAATGTGATTCAGTGTTAATTCTGACAGCTGGAAATAAGGCTCAGACACACTGTGAAATCATCATGAAGAATGCACGAGCTCTGCTGTGCCATCTTAATGTTAGGCTTACAAATTTGATTTCTGAAACTCGATGCATGAGAACAACCAAAGCAGGGTGTTGTGATAAATTTATTTGGAAAAAGAAAAAACACTTCCAAATATAATTTGATAATGCACTATTGATGTATTTTGCATAATTTCATTTTACCCCAGACTTCTTAATAAAGTTGATAATCATAAAATCAGGGAAGCTGAAGAAACAAGTGAAATGGGGATTGCATAGGTGCAGTTATCTGATACTGTTTATTGACTAAATAGTGGACAGTTATCTTTTATTACCTGCCAGGAACATTCGCTGTGAAAGACTAATGGAAAAAAACAGACTGAACGAATGAGTGATCATAAATACAAAGATCAGTAAGATCATCCCCATACAGTCTTATCTTTGCAATAAAATACAGTGAGTGAATGATATCCAGAGAAAATAGAGATGAGGATTAGAGATAGAGATAGAGGATTAGAGATAGACGAGGACAAGTCCTTGATAGGAAGCTTGCCACAAAGAGCAGAGAATACAATTAGAGAAAGGTCTAATATGAAAGGGACATTCATGGCACTTCTTCATTAGTAGTAGTGCAAACCACAATGTCGAAAAAGGAGAGGGAAAGAGAGATTGAGAGATTGAGAGAGAGAGAGAGAGAGAGAGAGAGAGAGAGAGAGAAGTAAAATGCCTGAGAGACAGGCAGAGGCACGTGGAAGGGTGGGAAGGAGGGAAAGGGGCATCATGAAAGATGAGAGGGGGAAATGGTCGACTGTAGTGGTGAGAAATATGCACTGGTGAGATTTGCAATATATTGTATAACTAACTCAATCATGAACAACCTTTGTGAAAAAAAACTGTAATGTGAACAACCTTGTAACCATGGTGTTTAAATAATAGATCAAACTCAAAACAAAAACAAAAGATAAACTTCTTTCTATATGGCCCAAAATGAAGTGTTTGTCTGTGTGTGTGTGTGTGTGTGTTTGTGTGTGTGTGTGTTTGGTGTGTGTGTGTGTGTGTGTGGAGGGTGTTGGGTCGTTTAGTGTGACACGCAGGTCACCCTGGTTATGCGCTCAGAAAAATCTTCCTGGCTTGGGGGACCTAATAGGACATGGGGAATCGAACCTAGGTTCATCCTGGGTCAGCCGCATTCAAGGCAAATGCACTCCGTTGTGCTATGCTCCGGTGCTCTGGCCCCATTTTTGATATCATATTCATTTTTGATAACAAACATGTGCTATATAATTCATATGTACTATTTTATATCTATGTGCAATATTATGAACTGCATTTTCGTTCCCTATTCCTACACTGAGAGGGAATTTGAGGACTTTAGCACTTGACAGCAAAAGATATTTAAGGAGTTGTCATGGGACATGTAGCCTATTTAGCCCTTTCCATGGCACTCTTACTATATTAGAAGTGACCATGTTGAAAAACCCAGTTTGTAAAGTGGAATTTCTGTGGTGACTTTGCAATTCTAATCCCTTTGTAAATACACACCATTTATTTCTCTAGTATACAAAATGCAAGATATATAAGAAAAAATAAATTAATTTAGTATATCAAACTCAATTTCTTAGATCTGTCATTGATTATAAAAATATAGTTTAAGGGGCTGGATCAGTGCGCAGGGTTAAGGCATTTGCCTCGCAGGCGTTTGTTTTAGGACAGAACCTCAGTTTGATCCCCCAGCGTACCATATGGTCCCCCCAAAGCCAGGAGCAATTTCCTGAGTGCATAGCCGGGAGTAACCCCTGAGTGTCACCTGGTGACCTGGTTTGGCCCCAAATCCAAATATATATATATATATACATATACATATATATATATATATATGTGTGTGTGTTGTTGTGTGGTATAGGTGTGTACATAGGTATGTATATATATGTGTTATATAATTAATATTTTATATTATTATATATACTTATATATAATTTAAAAGTGGGACCAGCAAGACCAGCAGGTAAGTTATTTGCCTATGTAGTCAAACAAGGTTTGGTTCCCAGCACAACCAAAAATGATCTGGGCACTAAATGAGCCAGGACTAAGCTTTAAAAAGCACAGCCATATACTCACAAATTTATAGGCAAACAAAATTAATAGTAATTTAAGACTAACATTTTGGGTAATTTTTGAGAAGCATTTTAAAATGAAAGCTAAATTAAAAAATACTTTATATTCAGCCCAGAGAGGGAGTATAGGAGGGTAAGAGGCTTGCCTATAATGTGGTCATTCCCAAATTCATCCCCAGCACGGCAATATGGGTCTCCTATGCACAGCCAGAGTTATGCCTGAGCACAGAGTTAGGACTAAGTCTGAGCACAAAAGAAACAAAATATAATGTTAGTGCAAAAACAGAAATAAAACTAAAAATTGAAAGGTATTGATCAATAATGGAAAATTTGATTAAAGGAATAAATTATATTCTCAAACGATTTATTTGAAAATCACCATTTCCTATTGCAAATAATAAAATCCAGGAGTTAGTTTAAAAGCAAAAAAAAGAAGTTAATTATTGGCAATTGGCAAAGAATCATAGAATTTATAGGAGAGCCATAGAAACATGCTTGTCTAACTCATGGCTTAAAGTGCACTTTGAATTTATCTATATGATTATATAAAAACATTTAAGTATATATAAATTATATATAGGGAGATGTATATCTACATATCCATCAATATATACATTTAAGTGTTTAAAATGAAAATCATATTATTATTTTTTACTATGAAAGTCATAGTTCTGAAAATCTGATTTTTAATTATGTATAATAAAATCAGTGACAA